>NC_086195.1:88699505-88947005 GCF_035770615.1 Melospiza melodia melodia
AGTTGCGCATTCTTCTGTGCATGTCCTTCCACACGGCTGTGCCTCATCTCTAGAGGTGCCTTCCAAGCTGAACTCTCTGTGAATCAGCACTGCACTCTCCTATCCTGGATGCAAGCATTTGGTCCTTCAGCACAGTGGAATCTGATGACAAGCAGTTACACAAATGGTTTGCACAGCCAAAGACTGCTAGGTTGCACGTACCAGTGACATTTTCCCTCTTACCCCTGCCAGAGTGGGAATCAGCATTGCATTTTACCCCTGGCATCATAACATGAGCCAGGCAAGATATGCAGAAGATGTATCATATTTTACATAGCTTTTTTTTTCACAGGAGCTGACACTTCAGATTTCATCACTACATAAAACACCTGAATTTGCAACACTGACAGATGCTGCAGGCTAAGGCTTTACATCATTTGGGTCCAATTTCCTCTTGCATTTCTCCTCATACTTTAATTAGTCTTTGTTTTATAATAACACCTTCTGGAAATGCAGTGTGATGCTGGCAAGCCTGTTGTAAATTGTTTTTATAATTGTATTTAATACAGTTTATTGCCAGCCATTGTAAAAGCATCTCTGTTCTCTATGGAAATAAGAAACAATATACTACAGTGTATCTTTGTATAGCAATAAAAGAATATAATTATATCCTTACACTCATTAAATTATGTTGTTTGGAGAAACAGACTTAGAAGATACCCAGTCCAACAGTGCCTGGGTCAGAATCAGCTAGAACTAACCTAACTTAAAGCTGGCAACTATATTATGAAATTCAAGCTTTGTGACAGATTTTTCAATGCCAAAATCAGACCCCCTCCCCTTCCTGCTGCTGGTTAATTTTCATCACCTTTAACAGTTCATTGAAGACAGATTTTGAAATGATGCACAAGTAACAGGAATCCATTTCTCCCTGTGCTTTTGTTACAAGGCATCTTGTGGTGGGTTGGCCCTGGCTGGACACCAGGTGCCCACCAAAACCACACCATTGCTCTCCTCTTCTGTTGGGCAGGGCAGAGAAAATTTAATGAAAAGGTCATGAGTTAAGGACAGGTGGAGATCAATCATCACTTACTGTCATGAGCCAAACAGATTTGATTTTGGGAAATTAGTTGAATTTATTACCAATCAGAATTGAAGTAGGATAATAAGAAGTAAAAAAATCTTAAAAACACCTTCCTCCATCCCTCCCTCCTTCCTGGTATTAAATTTATTCCCAATTCTCCACCTCCTTCCCTGAAGTTGCACATAGGGATGGGAAATGGGGGTTACAGTCAGTCCATCACATCGTTTCTGCTGCTGCTCCTTCTCAGGGAAAAGAGTCCTTCCCCCGCCCCAGGGTGGGGTCCCTCCATGGGAGAGAGTCCTCCGTGAACGTCTCCAACATGAGTGAGTCCTTCCCGCAGGCTGCCGTTCTTCCCGAAGTGCTTCAGCGTGGGTTCCTCCTGTGGAGCGCAGGCTTTCAGGGACGGGCTCCAGCACGGGCCCCCCATGGGTCACCAGCCCTGCCAGCAAACCTGCTCCAGCGTGGGCTCCTCTCTTCAGGGCTCTGCAGGGCCTGGCAGGAGCCTCCCCTAGTGAGGGCTCCCACAGGGTCACAAGCCCGCGGAGCTGATGCAGATGACACTGACAAAATGTTGACCAAACCGTGACCAAATCCCCAAACAACGATCTGAATTTATACCGGTGGAGGAACAGAATATCAAACAAGCATTTATTAAAAAGAAACATGTGCAGTAACCCACATATTTTATATCTGCCAAAACAAACCTACTTGTGTTCAATTTCTAGAACCAGAAAGTGGGTGAAATTCCATGGGCTAGGAACATGGGTATGTGAAACATGGAAATAAAAATTTTAATACCTCAGCTCCCAGGTTTACCACTAAAGAATATGAACACCCTACAAGGACTCGATTGTTTCCTAGCTGCTGAAGGAAAGGCAGGGGAGCAGGAGAAGGTGAATTACCAGCTTTCCAACTGCAGAGCAGGTGAGTGACAAGCTCTTTACCTCACTGAGAAGCACAACCTGAACTACAGCGTACTGCTGGGTTCTACAATTTCAAATGCTCTAAACTCTTCCAGAAACTTGCATCTTATCCCATAGGGCCATTTTTATATTTAATTTACCAGTTACCTGTCAGGCTAAAAATGGTTAAAGAAAAAGAAAAAAATCATTCACTTCCACAATTATTTCTAAGACAACCTACTTATATTGGCTCCAAGGCTGACTAGGTGTGGAATACTCCAAATCATAGAATCATTAAGTTTGGAAAGTACCTCTAAGATCATTCCATCCAATCATTAACACAGTACTGCCCTGCTCATCACTAAACCACATCCTCAAGTGCCACATCCACACAGTTCCAGGGATGGTGACTCCACCACCTCCCTGGGCAGCCTGTTCCAATGCCTGACCACATTTTCAGTGAATAAATTTTTCCTAATATCTAATATAAACCGCCCCTGGTGTAATTTAAGACCATTTCCTCTCATCCTTTGTGAATGTTACAAATTACAAAAGTCATGTTTCAAAATGTCCATTTCTCGTTTGGGTCTTTCTGAAGAGTGTCGCAGACATTTTTCCACAGAAATCCTTTCTTTCAGATTTCTGTGTCTTCTGGAAGGCAGAGGCCTCAGAAGAGAAGGTAAACAATTGTTATCAGCTGCTGTGGAATGTAATGGGATGCACCTTGATTGGCTCATGCTTCTTGTTTATAATTAAGGGCCAATCGCAAAGTGCAGGCTGGGGACAGAGTCCCTGGACACAACTTTGTTAGGGATTCTTTCTTGCTTTCTATTCTTAGCCTAGCAGCTCTGCAAACCTCTCTCTTTATTCTTTTAGCATAGTCATAATGTATTATATATTATATATCAATAAATCCATCCTTCTGATCTAGAAACAAGATTCACTGCCTCTCTCTCACCAGCAGTGACCCACTCAGGACGCTGTAATAGAAGAGCCATTTTCATCAATGCAAAAATTAAGCAGAAGAGGCAATAAGCATCCTCCATCAAAACTCCACCTCCCTAGCTGAAAATCTCTGAAACACATAGCTGAAAGCAATCTGAAGATCATTAAAATTATGATGTATGGAGACTGCTGTTTATTTTGCTGACCAACACTAATTAATTATTTCTTTGTGATTCTGACTGTCTATATCCATATGCCACTAATGGTCTTTATATTTTGGCATTATGTAAAGGTCTCTTCTATGGATGTAAAGTGCCCAGCCCAATTCTCTCTCATATGGAATTAGGGATCCCTAATGGAAACTGCACACCACAACTGAAAAGGTAATTGAAAATACAAGGAAAATGAAAGTTAATACATTTCCTAGATTAATGAAGAGCACACCAGTAGGCAAAATATCCCAACAAGACAAAGCACTCTTCCTCCTAAAGAACAAAGGAAAAAGTAACTACATACACTGGCATTCAGGTAAAAAAAAAAAAAAAAAGAAAAGGCATTTCTCTTTACTGAAATTATACTGCTGAACCTTTGAAAGCTGTACTACCTCCAGATGCATCATTCGGCAGACAGGTTTGTGTGACCTTTTTTTCCAACTCAATAAGACAAGGCCAAGCGGCACACAGTCACCCTGACAACACCCTCAGCACAGCAGGCACCCGCTGCCTTTTCTTGCTGAAATACACATGCTCTGCAAACTTTGGTACTCTTCCCCACATTACCTGCTGTACAAAACCACAAGCATTAGATGAATGCTGCCAGCAAAAAGCATTCTTTTGTTGTCTGAAGCTGGGACACAAGGGCAAAGAACAAAAGAAGTGAGAGGCTGCCTGAAACCCAAGGTCCAACCAATCCACAAGGCAGGGCTTTGAACTGCTGGAGCAGTACACTGACCACAATAGCTGCTGCTGCCTTAGGCTCAGGGAAAAAAAGTACTAGAAATAGGCACAGAATGATCCTGCCACTGCCATTTAGCAGCCAATGAGGTTTTACTTCCGACCTGGGGGATCTGGAGCTCCTGTACAACAACTCTGCATTGGTGCAAAGTCCTGCAGTCTGCTCAGCTGCTGTGACAGAAGCTGTAGTTGATCCACCTGCTAAGTCTTTCTTAGCCTTTTCTTGGCATGTCTGTGGAAAATCATTGTCCAGGGGAGTTAATCCAGAAAGTGAAAATATTATTCATTTGTTAAACACTGAAATTGGAGCCTCGCTGGTACTACCAAATAGGACCCCTATAAAACCAAATTAACCTGTAATCCTTCTTGTAATGCTTCTGGTTTAGAAAAACACCATTAGAACAGGAGCTTCAGGTGAAGCAGCTGCAGGTAATGGAGATTCTTTCCTTCATAATTTACAACAGCTTACTTTGTGCTGCACTAGGGCCTAACAGCATCATTGACTAGACTGCTTTTTGTATTGTGAATGATATCACTTATTGAATCTTTTCCTCAAAGAAATTAAAAGGTCCAAATCACCTTTTTTTTTCAATCTCTCTTCTCCAACATTTTTTCTTCAAAATGCATTATATATCCACTACCAGCCTCTGACGTGAAAGTATTTTTATTTTACCAAAATTCTTTTATGTAACTGCTTCTGTTACTGTTGCAAAGTCTGACCAAGCCAACCACACAAACCGCTCAAAAGGCAAAGCTAAATACTGCTACTTGTGAAGCCGTGTCACTATAATTTGCCTTGGAGGCAGAAAAGAGAAAGGAGACTTTTCTGTCTCCTGAACTTGTGTGTCTTTGCTGGAATGATAATACCTCCTTGCACTGACAAATTACTGGTGTTGAAACACAGCTGCAATGGCCACATACACAGCACAGCAGTGGCCAGCAAGTCACTGAGCAGACCAGAGATAACAGGACACACTGTAGCTGCCACGTAACAACAGCTTCATCCCCCTCAGAAATACTTCAGTTAATAAAAACCAAGGCTTACAATTGGAATTTGCTACCTTTATTTGTAAAATGTGCAGCAGCCATGCAAAGTTTTTAAGGGATTCAAACCTAGTTTTAAAATGAGAAATACTCTACTTGCATCTTTTCTTTTGAATAATCTGCCTCCATTAATCAAGTAAGTATGAGTCACCACCCAAAAAGTGGAAGAAGTTGGCAGCATATTCCCCAAGCATCATCTGAAACTGAGAGCTGAGAGGGTGGTGTGCCACACATCTGGTGCAATCAGGCAAATCCAATATGCTTTCACTAGCGCAGAGAAGCTGATTGCCTGGATTTTGCCTCCCAATCATTTAAAAAAACTATGCCCAACAGCGAGAATCCAGAAATCAATTTAAACAACAGAATTCAGGGAAAAGCTGCACTAAATTCTCTCTTTCTCAGACACACACACAGAGTGAGCAGATGGAGGGAAAGCAGCGAGTTCCTTGCTAGTCACATCAGCTCAGGAGTCAGACATTATGAATGCTGTCTCATCCAGCTCTTGTTGAAATCAATTAAAGCCCTTCAGTGAAGACCACGGGAGATGGAAAATAACCCTCCCCACACTTCAGCCAGAATGTGTGAATGAGAAAAAAACCTGACAGCTTTCTTCCCCTCTGATTTTCATGGTGCTTAAAGATCCAGATTATAAAACACATCTTGTCATCTTGGAATTTTTGATGTGCTTGCTTGGCATAAATAAAGTTCACGCCTATGTGTGAATCAGGAAGACAGACATCACTTTGCACTTGGACAAGGAGAGATACCAGCAGTCATGCATGAATAAGCATCGCTGCATTTCAAAGTGCTGTGGATGCAGTGTGTTCTACAACTAAGGAAGTAGATGGAGTGAAAGTGTTCCTCGTTGCTTAAAAAAAAAATCCTCATTTTGCATTGGTGAAAAATAAAGAAAAAATAGTCCAAACACGGGAATTTGTCTTTTATCAGTTGGATAACCTGAAAATCAACTGTCATTGTAAATATCTAGAGAGACTGTGGCACTTACTAGTGCATTTACCATCTCTGAAATAAAAAACCGACTTCACTGGAGTTGCTCTGAAGTGCTTTGTTGGCATCAACTCACAATAAACATTCAATTATTCCTGCATTCCCAGCTCCAATGACATTAATCACTGCAAACTCCTTTGGCCTGAGGGCCCATTCACACTGGCCCACACTGTGTCTATAGATTTTGTTCTCATTTTGCCTTGCATCCCTGCAAACACCAATATTTAGGTCTTTACACATGGTTTGTGTTTGGTCATAAATATTCAAACAGTTTCCTTTTCTATGCTCTTTCTAGACATAGATCCAAAAGGAGAAGGAATGGAGGCTTTACTGTGTCAAAGTGAACTCTGTCAGTAACACCAGTTTGATGTTAATAAATATTAGCAAGCAGAACAAAAGAAAATATAATAATCCACTTTAAAAAAGAATCTCAAAGTTATACTCACTGCTAGTAGAGGACATTCGGCTGTACTCAGACCTGCAAGACAAAGATTTTAA
Source organism: Melospiza melodia melodia (assembly GCF_035770615.1). Lineage (NCBI taxonomy): Eukaryota > Metazoa > Chordata > Aves > Passeriformes > Passerellidae > Melospiza > Melospiza melodia. Next base: position 88,705,919 of record NC_086195.1, read on the forward strand.
TTAGAATGTATTAAATCTAGAAAAGATAATGAAAAAATTACCAAAGCTGACACACTGTGCTTATTGAAAAAGTTTAATGCCCATTTAGCACTATTTTTGTGCTAAGAGAATAACCAGAATAGGTTTTGAACACTGCTTCAGAAAAACTGGCATCACATGTGAATTTTGAAAACACATAAGTAGAATAAGTAAATATGCAAGTAGAATGAGTAACTATGCTTTTATCTAGGGGTTATTCATGCTACCTAATTCTAGATGTGAAAATAAAAGCTCAGAAGGCTTTCCATAAGGAAGAAATAGTCTGCTTCAGACACAGGTGAGGAGTAGAAATCTACTAGACTTTGACTCAGCTCCTCTCCTTCCTCAGTTTATGTCCTCTAAATGCTGCTTTCCAGATAATGCTTTTGAATTCTTTTAAAGAGAACTCTATTTGATGAGCAGAATTTTTGTAGTTCTACAGTTACAATTGTCAGAGAAGGAAAAAAAAAAAAAAACAAAGAATGCCAAAATACAAACATTTAGATGACAAAGCTTTTTGATTTAGTAGACCATTTTCCTCTTGAAGACATCTCAATAAAACTATACAGCCATTGGTTCTAGTTCAGGGCATACTGGATTATCTGTGAGAAAGCCAAAGAAATTGAGTGTTTTGAGCAGCAGTGCAACTAATTTTTTGGCTGCACATAACCCCAAACTCCTGAAAACCCCATTCTGAGATGATTAAAACATACCCATTTATGCCCTGAAGATTCAGAAACAATTAGGTAAAACAAACATGCCATCACTTAATATTTAAGGGAAAAAAAATCATTTCCACTGCTGAGGCCCTACCTATGACCTTTGAGTGTTTGGGTTTGGAGTTTACAGCCACACAGCCTCTACCCTCATAGTTACTGGGTCCCCAAAACAGACCCCATGCACCAGAGCCCCCTGCCACCATAAGCGCATGGCACGTGTGCCCTGCAGTGCCCTGAACAGGCAAAGGGCTCAGGGAGCTCTGACACAGCTCTGGGATTCAAACCTAAATCCTTGTTTCATGTAATAGTTGCAGCAAGTTTGCAACATTGCTTTAAATTAAAGAAACCACACCAGCCTTGACTCCCAAGAGATGTGTGGGGAAGCAGATACCATCTAAGTCTGTTCTCAGGACACCCTCATACTCTAGGCTCTCAGGCAACCAAGGGAATAAAGGACATCAGTCCCACATATCTATAGTATCTGCTTTTGATTTTAATGTAGAAATGTCTCTGCAGAAGAAAAAAGAATTACAGTCATCCCCATATTTCACAGGTGTGCACTCAGCACTCTGCAGGGCAGATGCCATCTTCTCATACTGGTTAGGTGAGAAGATGATGAGGAACCACCCCCAACTCTTGCCAATCCTGCTGGACTAGTGAAAGATGACACAACCTGAATGCTTCAAAAAACTCATAAAAAAAGATTCACCAATACCATCAAGTGCCATGAGGTTTTCATAGTTTTTGGAAAAGATCTGGGCAATGCTGGGGAAAGAGTTGCTGGAGGGGGCTTGCAGCTCTCCCTCCTCTTTTCTAATCCTGTACCCCCAGCCACTTTGATAAGGCCAGGGAGCAAGGAAACATCTCTGTCCCACTGGCAGAGACCACAGGTCTAGGTCATTAGCAGCCACCCTCAGGCACCCCATACAGAGCTGCTCCACAGCACCTTCTCCATTAATCAAGAGCTACCCCTCAAACAATCGCCCCCAGGACCCCTATGGAGCTGGGAAGGCAGGGGCAGCAATGACATTGGTGTCCCAAATGTGGCCTCACTGCCCTGTGTGCAGCACCAATTTACACTCCAAGATGAGGTATTCCCATTCCTTTAGTCCAGTTTGTGCAAAGCAGGGAGCTGGCCCACAGCAGGCCGGGTCCCCAGCCATCAAAGCTCCACACCACTCATATTTTAGCAAGCAAAGAAATCAGGGCTCATTGGCCACCAGCCACACAGCTCTGCTACTGATCAGTATTCCACCTGTGCTTGGCTACATGATTCACTTGCCATGCCAATGACCAGCCTGTCTCTCGAGTCAGCGGGCTGGGAGTCAATGCTCACCATCTCCCCCAGTGAAATTGTTTTCTACCTAGTTAGAGCTGACTTCAGCACAGTTGCTGAAATTAGTTGGCTTTATTTGTTTCATCCTTATCTTGTGAGTTCTGCCAAATGGCCTTGTGGCTCGTGAATTCTGTGTTCTTTGTGCCCACTATCAGCAGCACATCCCTCTCCCCAAGCTTGGCTAACCTCCCCCTAGATCTGAGACCACTGAAGCACATCGAGCCTTTCGGGATTTTTTGCTGGTCGCCGTGACCCCGAGAGATGTTAAAAGTCTCTTTTCCCAGCCCAAGCAGTCAAGAAGGAGTCAGAGCTCTTCATTTCTTGGTCGCAAGGTTGTTTTTTGTATCTTATCTATAAAAAATTTTCTCCTGCCCTGCTGAGGTCTGCTCAGCAGGACAGTCCAGGCACTCTGGCTGCCCCCAGGGTGGTGTTATGTCTTTATACTAAAACCTACATCCACAATGTTTACAATTACTGTCCAATACCTATTACCTATGTTAGACAGTGAGCTTCTACTCTAAACCAATCTAAAAGTGCCAGCACCACAGCAGAAGATGGAGGCCAAGGAGGAGAAAGGCTGGACATGCCCAGATCCCTCCATCTTGCCTCCCCCATTCCAGAAACCCCAAAATTCACCCTGTGATAACTTCACTATTATTCTACCTAAACTGTTGTGGCTTGCTGATCTTCATATAAGATTGGTAATTTGCTCCACGGGTCATAATCAAAACCACAGGTGTTTTGGGCTCTGTGCCAGGGCTCCTGAGCCCCTGGCAGGGTCTTGGCCACTCTGGACAGCCAGAGGGATGTCCTGGGCTCCCACACAAGCCCTAAAATGTACCAGGGCAATTCTACTGACAGCTAAATTCTAATTTATCTACTAAAGCTTGGACATCAACATGAGTAGAGAAGGACACCTTCTTGTTCCTACTGCTGGGCAATGTACATACTGCTGGTCTGGCTCTGGGCAGGGACCAAGGGGAAGTGATGCTAGGGGCTGGCTAAGGTGCTACGCAGGCCATAAAACCACACAGTATTTTCAGCAGCAAGTCACACCAGTGTCACTTGGCACCATGCATATTTGAAAGGGTGTGAAAACTGTGTAACATGTCATTCTTCATAAGCCTAGAGGCAAGCAATACACATCCAGCTGCCTCCAAGCAGCCCAAGCAAGAATTCATTTAGTCTGCACTTCTGTTTGAACACAGCCTGGGGCTGTCCTTCAATGTATCTGTGTTCAGCAGTTGGCAGCTAATTCAAAATGAATCTGCACTGCTTGTATTTCGGATGGAAGCGAGACAACATTTTGCCTTTTGCTTACTGCAAGTTGGAACAGTATTCTATTACTTCACACTGTTATTTTATTATCCCAAAGTGCTGCAGGCACATTATAGGACATGGAGAACTAATGAGTCCTGAACTTAGGGAGTAGCAGACTATGTACATGCAGAACTTGAAAAATGAAACAAGAGGAAAAATGAAATGATGGGGGGTGAGAAAGGAGGAAACAACAGCATGCTTGGAGACAAATTGCAGAGACATATTTTAATAGGCTTTAGAATTGTATTGCAGGAGCTTTTTTGTAGGTCTAATATGGTTCAAGCTAATACTTAATTCATGTTTGTTGCATAACTGACATCCATAAATTTAAAAAAAAAGGGCAATTAGGCTCAAAGGCTTATGTCAACCTCAGATACCAAAATGAGGGCTGTACCCTCCCTAAGCACCCTCTATTGTCAAGGAAAAGAGAGGTCTGAAGTATCTCTCCCTAGCTGTTGCCTAGACAAGAATCCTACAGAAATCACATTTCTAATGTAGAAATACAACATTTCTAATGTAGAACCCTAGTCTGGGTGTCTAAAACCAAATGGAATGAATATGAGTCTATCTGTGTGCTCTCAGGGACAACCTGGATCACTTTTTGTTCTCCCTCCAGTTTCTTTCCTTGCCTTGAATCTAGTCCTTGGGAACAAAAAAAAAAAAAAAAACAAAAACAAAAACAAAAAAAAAAAAAAAAAAAAAAAAAAACAAAAAACCAAAACAAAACAAAAAAAACCCCCACAAAACAACTAACCAAAAACAAAACAGTGCTAGCAAAATTATTATTGTTCTTAAAATATTAGAAGAAATCATCCAGATTCATGGCATGCATTAGTAAGTGGCTCATAAATTAATTTTTTTTCTCTACAGTCATCTATTTAGGACACTAAATTCTGAAGTTAGTATAAGTCTTTTAAGCTTTTTAGACTGGCACACACAACATTCCCTTTAACAAAATCATGCATTAGAAAAATCAAGTACCGAAATAAACATCTCCTGGGGCATACAAGCTCCGTGGACATCAAGTAACTGTGTTCCTTTCTGCTCTTCTCATTCCTCTTTTAAACATCCTGAGTATTGGCTTCTATCATTTCCCTTGGAAGAGGATTTTCCCACTAGGATAACTCAAGAGTACAGCACTCATGTGCTTTAATGGTGACACCTGGGACCACACTGGGGCCAAGAGGTTCCAGGTCTATTATGTGGTCTTGCAGCAAGCTATTTCCTCTGATAGATGTTAGATTATAGATAAAAAGGGAAAAAACATCCATGACAGAAAGTGAACAAATAGAGGACTGTTCCCTTTATAGGCACATAATGAGAAGAAAAATTATCAAACAGGGTATTGAAACAGTGTGAGGTACTGAAAAGGAAGGCTTATAGCTCAGTCAAAAGACACATTAGTCTGCAAAGAATGTGTGCTCAATGGTCAGCCCACCAGCAAAGAGGAGCTGTGGAGATGTCAAAAGACATTAAAATGGGAATGTAGAAGCTTGTGATAAAGGTGAGACCTCAGTTCCCATTACCATCATTGAAGGATCAGACTTGTGCATTATTAGATGCATTAAGAGCATCAGGAGCACAAAAGATATTGAACAATCCTCTGAGATCTGCGTGCACCTCTCACTGCTGATCAGTGATACAGAACCTCAAAATATCCAAGAGAGGGAAGCATTCCACTGAATACCAGCAAAAGGTGCTAGTGCAACTTGCAGTTGCTGAATGTGGTACCTAAAAGCACTGTGAGCCCGTTTTTTGGGTGAGAACATGGCTCTCTCACAGCTCTGGCTCACACAAGCAATGCAGCTCCTCCAGCACCACACCGTGCTGGGGTTCATTGGGCACACTGATCAGCTGTGATCACACAGCACCACGTTAGCACAGCTACAGCCCTGACAGCTGCAGCCATAAACAAACAGTCCCAAGGGAACTGCCTGGGAGCCGGGCCAAGTGCTGTGGAACAGCCTGCACCTGTACCAGTAACACCTCTTGCCTCCCAAAACATCCTGGCTAGTTGTCTGCTGGGAATGATCCCTGAACCATGGCAACATGGCAAAACATATCCTGGCCCATGGTAAAACACACCCAGGAAAGACATGGGGGACAGCTAGATGGCCCCATTCAAACTGATCCCATCAAACCATTTTAATGATTCAGCAACATGGACAACTCCATCCTGTGCTCAGGGACACCCCTATGTGCTGTTCAATGCTCTGGCATGGCTGGGACCAAGGTCTCTGAGCTGGTCATCCCCAAAGGCAGCCTGCTGAGTAAAACAAACGCATCTCCAGTAATTCTAACATAATACTACACCCCAATATGCCCATGGTCTCCATTGCAAGGGCTCCTTAATCCCACTCCCCAAAATGAAATAGTGGAAAGTTTACAATCTCTTTTGCTCTCTGCATCCTTTGCTTGCCTAGGACTGATGGAATGGAACCTGCTGGATTTATATTTCCCAAGCCTTCTCTACCTATACTTGTGGCACATTTCACTGTTTCATATTAAGTACTGCATTTAACAGCTTCTTCTTCTTCCCTCCCTCAGAAAATACTCCACAAGGCACAAGGGAGTATTTTATAGTCCCATTAGAAGAAATAGAAGATTTGGCTTTATAGCTCTGTCTTGGGTTTCTTCTCACCAAATTCCTGCAGGTCAGATTACAATCTGCTTCACTAAAACCAGTCCAGCACAAATCTGTTACCCTCATGATACTTCTACTTGTGCAGTCAAGATGACTGAAATGGAATGACTCACAGCAACTTGTCCCTATACTCCTTGCTTTGGATTTCTAGGAAAGTGGCAAAGATTCCCATTGAGCAGCTCTAACCACTATACTCCAGAGCTCATTACCAACAGCAATGTTTGAGACACCATATGAGAGACACCATTGTTGTATAGGGTTTGAAAAGCTGTTTGTCATCTTCCAAAAAGCACCTGATGAGGCAGGAACACCCTGGGATTTAGTGAGCACACCTGTCTGCACACCCTGCTCACCACTCCCTCACAGAGCACTCCCAGAGGGACACATCAGGTGCCATGTATCCACCCATCCCAGGCCAGGGGCTGACTTATCCTCCTGAGGTCCTGGTTCTCTTAATTAACAACAGAAGAAGCCTGATTTATACCAAACATCAAACCTTCACACAGCTACATTTAGCTGAGGTGAACCTTGCTGCTTGCTGGGACCTAAAAATTATGGGTATCAGCACAGAGCTCACGGCCTCCAGAATGTGATCTAAAGTGTGTTTCATTCTTGCTGTCCGTGTCTTGCTCCAGTGCCTGGCACTCTCAGGTCTGCCTGCCCCGATGTTCAACCAAACAGCTTTGCTTCACTGAGTAAATCTGTTTGGAAATGGTGCCTCAATGCCAGTTTGTGACAAACAGCTCAACTTCACATGTCAAATCAGAGACAACTTGAGTATCATGACATATCTGGACTGATGGGTCTATACATGAAGTGAAAGTGTCAGCAAAATACCCACAGCAAAACAACCCCCCAAACTCCAAACCAAAACAAAAGAAGCCCCAAGGTAAAAATAGGCCTTAAAATAGCTTTCAGCATCAGTGGTTTGTGTTTCTGAGAGCTTCTCATAGATGGATGAAAAATGTGACAAGAGACTGATGTGTCAGTTTGAAGGACTGCCATACAAAGTCCTAAGTGAGAAATTCCTTAAAGCCAGAAACACGAGACATAAAAGCAACTTCTCACCCCAATAAAACATTCAACTATTCATTTGATAATTTAAGTGATCCTTTCTGGCTCAGAACACACATGGATTACAGCGTTCTTGATATTTTACCTCTAAGAGGCGCACAACTTCATATATATATATATATATATATATATATATATATATATATATATGTATGTATGTATGTATGTATATATATACGTATACGTATACATATACGTATACGTATATGTATATGCTGCCTTACCTTCTATTAACAAGTGTATTTTCTACTTTAAAACCTCACACCTTTTACTGAACTGCAACAATTAAAGAAAGGCTTTTTTGATCTGCTTAAGAGATAAGTTAACAGAGGTTCAAATAATTTGTGGTTTGGCCAGGATCGCACATGCAGCTAGGGAGTGCCATAAGGAAAACCAACAAACAAGTATAGAACACTCCAAAAATGAACATAATCTCTGCAAAATTAATTTGAGCAATGAGAGACAGGACAAAATGTAGAGGAGGCAACAAGCACCACAAAAATTAATTGCAACCAAACATCACTGGATTTTGCTAAATATATGTTACAAATAGCCGCTGCATGGTACAGTGTCATAAAGTTCAAACATCCCTTGTTTCTCTGTTTTGCAATGGATTTCTCTATAGGTTGTTGAACTGTTTTGTTGCAGTTGCCTACTACCAAAAATACTATAACCATTCTTCCGAAAATTCATCAAATACTCAACAATTAACCACTGTTTAATCCAGTTTGCATCATCAATATTTACATTTTAAACTTATACAAAAAACTTCCCCACTTGGTACTTCAGCAATGTCTCCCCACTTTCTCTACGTAGATTAATAATTTATTTGAAATACAAGCAGGTAAGTTTCAAATGCAAAGAATTAAAAGTTATAACTTCTCAAAACTTGAAATGACTTTAAGGTGAGGAAATATTACAAGTTTAGGCAAATTGGAGGCAATCAGTAAGTTAATGATTGAAGTGTGAACATTTTAAGACATGGGCTTTTACAGCTGTCTAAGTGAACAAGTTAACTTCTGCTGGGAACTATCATGGATGTTGAAATGTTTAGAACATTGATGTTTAGAACAGAGAAACCACCTGATTTTCCACATTCATTTGGGATATTGGTCCTGAATGCAGTGAATTCAGCTGATGCTATGGCCTGGATATCAGTGGTAGCCAATCTGTATCATTGCCTCAAAATCAGGCATGCCTAACAACTTCCAAAATTGTCTTAGTTTGTCATCTTTGCTCTGCTGCTCAAAGACAGTGAAATAACAGCATTTGCATGGCTTGTAAAATGAAGAAAATATTAAAATTAATATTTCTACAATTTATTTTAAGTAACTGTTATTTTTCTCACTTTTTTGTTTTTCTTTGCTATTCAACTACAGTTCTGTAAATGTGTACATTTCTCCTCCTTTCAATCTTTCTTCCACCTGCTTTTGCCCTTTGTTTTCTTTGTAATAAAAGACTAAAGAAATACTATTTTATTCTTCCTAAAATGTCAGGTTTTATAGTACAAACCCACTATGAAACTATTACTAGAGAAAGTTTGTGTCCCATAATTCTGGACTAAAAGTTTTCAGTAGCAGATTAAATAAGGTTCTTATACTAAAACTTCCCAAAATATGTTTCCTGAGAAAATACAACTTGTATAGGCAAAGTCTCTCAGATCAAGGATGGTCCAACTATTTCAAATCTCATTAATAAACAGCCAATATAAACTAATTGGCTTATATGTTCTACATCCTTTATTTAGGTACTTGACAACACCAGCTCAATCCATTCTTATTGGATTCAGGAACTCCAAATATGCTATTTCTGTTCAGCAGACTCTTTGCCAACCCTATTTACCAAGGCAAATGCAGTAAGAGGAACATATTTTCTAAAGGATTAGGAAAATGAAGGCTTTGAATTGTAATTGATCTTGCCTTTAGCAGAGAGTTTTGCCTGCTTTTGTAGCTGGCAGCCACAACAAAACCTTAAGCAACATATGCCCTGCGGAGTACTTGATGTGTTCAATTTGTTAGCTGCTCTAAGCAGCTTCAGCAGCCCGGGCTCGGTGCAAGAGCTCACACATCATTACGTGCCATCATTGAGATGACAAGGGCGTGCAGTGCCTGCAGTTACTACAGTCACTATCCACTATTGTTCCCCGAGTGACAGAAAGCGACCACTCCATGCAAAACTGGGCCTGAATCACTCTGACAGTTGTTCCTCCTTATTCTTTCTTATCCTCCTGCTGAAGCTCAGAATAGATAATTTTTTTTTTTTTTTTTTACCATTGAGTAATTGGTGAAAAAGGAATATTGTTCAATTTAGCAATAGCTGTGATGGGACTGAGACAAAGCAAATAGCAGATCTGGTAACGGGGAAAAGCAAGTGCTGTGAACAGTTGGTCTGGTGAGAAAGCTGAAATATAAACATTGTGAAAGAGACATACGCAACATGTTTATCAGAATTAAATAGCTGCTAAACAAAACTAAAAATAATAATTGAAATGCAGAGACCCGTTGCCTTTCAAAATAAACATCAGTGCAAAGCACTGCAGCTATTAATTGCCATATGTCATTTTTCAAATTCCTCAGACAGACTCTTCCACCAACCTATACTTTCCAGTGTCACGCACGGGACAGAGACACTTGATAAAATCATCAGCTTTAGCACCTCATCAACACCAGACTCAAGCAGCTGTCACATTGGTCCCTGAGGTCTAAAGGCTAATGTCACCAGCTGGGTCAAATCCTTCCAAGTGCCTGTCCCAAGGAAACCCAGGTTTTTCCATTCCAGATAAACACAGCAAATTAAGAGTGACTTGACCAATCAAGGGGTTTTTGAGCTTTGAACCAGGCATGAGTCCACGGATTACTTTGTCTTCCTTTTACCCACATCCCTAATGGGGACTAACCTATATCTGGAAAAGAAGCCTGGATTTTTTCCTTTGAACTTATGTCACATAAAATATTTTAAAGCTTTTACTGTTAGGTGTGCCTACAATACAAGGTGATGGGAAAAGTCCTTAACTTCTCAGACTACAGAAGAGATTAAAAAGTTATTTTAATTACTAGCTGGATGTATGAAAAAGATTACTATATGCCATTTTCACATTTTAGATTTATATTTGTAATGTTGCTAGTTCAGTTTTGGTGTGGTGCACCTGACACCACCATGCAAAGAATTAGTTTTACAGTTTTGCAAGAGTCAGAGTAGAGGCCAAAGGAGATGCACCAGGCAAGGACCTTGGAGAGAAACAGCTGGAGGAGCAAGGAGTGAGGAGAAGGAAGAGTCGGGAAAGAACGGCCTTAGCAGGAGTATGCGACCTCCCTTTGCCCTTCTGGAGCCACAGGAGGAGCAAAGGCTCACTGCCATTCCTGACAAGATCCCAAGGCGGCAGCACGTAGGACAGGCTTGAAAACACTCCCCTTTCCCACAGAGATGGGCTGAAGGTGTGAGCTGAATGGGAGATCCCATGGATCATCCTTGCAGCAAAATTAGCTCAGGAGAAGTCATGCAGCTAACAAGCAACACACCTCTGGCAGCATGGTCATGAAATCGGGGGAAAAAAGTCTCCTTGACTGAGATGACACTCCCAGCAAAGTTTACAGCAGTTCACAGGCTAGCATGGAGAGTACCACAACGAGAATCATGACAACAGCAACCCACTTTCAGAGTGCCTGCAAATCAAACTTGCTTTTGTAGAAGGCTCTCAATGGTCCTTCTGAGGAGTCAGCTCTCTCTGCCCCATGGGTGTCTGGGTGTCACCGCCAGAAGGAGAGGACGGGTCCTGGACACGCTCCCAGACCATCCTCAGCCGCACTAACCTGGGATACAGGATTGGTATACAGCCCGCACCGCCGAGCCATCGCCCCGTGCGTTGGAGCTCAAACTTAAAGCCCACAGCCACGACCTGTCCGTGGCTCCCTCCCCGTGTGTAGACCCCGGTGGGGTCTGCTTCACCGAAGGGGAACGCGAACTCCCGGGGCAGTCGGAGCAGGGTGATGCCTCCCCGGGGGTCACGCCGGACCGGGTCCCAGGAGGGCAGGAAAGGCGAGGGAAGGGCGGGCAAGGCAAGGAGGCTCGGCGCTGAGCGGGATGCTGCCGGAGGGAAGCTCTGCCCGGGACACGCAGCCGCCGCCCCAGCCCAGCCCCAGCCCCAGCCCCAGCCCCGCCGCTGCCGGGACGCGCCTGGGGCGGCTGCCGGCAACAAGTGCAGCCCCTGGGGCCGGGGGAGCCGCGCCAGAGCCCGGCAGAGCCGCCCGCACTCACCCGCCCGTCTCCGCTCCCGAGTCCGCGCACTCCTCCTCGCCGCCGGGCTGCTTCTCCATGGCTGCGGCGGGGCTGGGGGGGCTCTGGGAGCGGCGCTGCCGCCTCTGCCGCCCGCCCTGTGCCGCAGCGAGAGCCGCGACAGAGAGAGAGAGCAGCGACAGAGAGAGAGAGCCGCGACAGAGAGAGCTGCGAGAGCAGCGCCCGCTCCGCCGGCCCGGCCCGGCCCCCGCCCCGCGCCGCGGGAGGCACCGCCCGCCGCGCCCGCTCCCTGCAGCGCCCGGAGCCGGGACAGCACCGCGGGCACGGGATGTGCCCGGAACCGGGACACTGCGGGCATGAGCTGTGCCCGGAGCTGGGACAGCACCGCGGGCACGGGATGTGCCCGGAGCCGGGACAGACACCGCGGGCACGGGATGTGCCCGGAGCCGGGACAGCCCCGCGGGCATGGGATGTGCCCGGAGCCGGGACAGCACCGCGGGCACGGGATGTCCGGCCCCCGGGCACAGCCTGTGCCCCGCGCTGGGACACCGCGGGCTGCTGGCTCACAAAGCACGTCAGCAACTTCACGGTGACACTTCAGTGCTCCCTGGGCTGGAGGTGCAACGCCCCATATCCAGTGGAAGTTAAGAGAGACTGTTGGATGTGTGGGCGTTCTCGCTATCCATCCGGTCTTGGAACATCCGCTGTTACAGCCTTTTATTTGAAGTATCTTACTGTGCTGAGCTTTCTCCAGCCTCCCCCAGTGCTGCCTGGCACTTGTTCATTACATTGAATGCAATAACTTTGAAATTACGCGCAGAAACAGGGTGGTTTCCAGCTTGATGAGAATTTCTGTAACTATGCAAAAGGAGGGTTAGAAGCATTTTGAATGCTGCCTGTGAGGAAATGCTGATGTAGGAAAGCTGAATGGTGGTGTCTGTAAAGTGAGAGTGAAGGGAAAAGTTGTGGGTGCGCTCCTGTTGTCTGTTTTGTATTTGGAAATGAACACCAATCTCTTTCACCATCACTTACAGAAATACAAATATCCATCCATGTAGGTGTGAACCAAGATCTCGCTCTGCCAAAAAAAAAAAAAAAAAAGAAAAAAAAAAGAAAAAAAAGAGTCTTCCCTTAATCTACGGAGTCCATTCAGTCTGTGGCAGATTTTACAAGAGGAGGGGCAGAACTGATTTGTTAGCTCAGCTCTCTAGAGACCAGCTCTTTGTCTCTTCTGAATCAGGTTCAAAGGTTCAAGCACAAAACTGGAATGGGGTGCTCTGTGTTCCCCACAATGCAGACATTGTGGGACAATTAAATCTACCCCATAACTGGAGGCTCCTTCCTTTAATATTTTGTGGAAGATGCTTTGACGAGTTGGAATTTTCTTTTGGAAAATCTCCAACAATCACCAGATTTCTATCAGCTGCAGGCTCTTGGAGAAAGTAATAAAAAAGGTTTTTTAATTAAAAAAAAATTTTTCTTAGACCTTTTCTTATTTATGTCTTACAAGAAAGAAGAAAAATAGTGAAAGTTTTGTCATTAAAAGACATAAAACTGACCAGACTATAAAAATATATGACACAAACCAACCTTCTGTTGGTCTAAGAAATGCTAAACTCGTTTGGTTTGCCACCAGTGCTTTTATATGCATCTCTACATTGCATGGCACTGCTGTCCTTTATGTCAAGCCTGCCAGTGCTCTCCCAAGTTGCATCTGGCAGCACAAATTAATAGTGGCACCTAGCATTGCTTAACAGGCTGGGTGTGGTTCATGCTACTGTTGTCTCCAATAGTGCATGGTCTCAGTTCTCTGAAATAATCTGGGTGTAGATAGGACTCTTGTGAAATAAAAGGAAAGGAGAACACCTTGGTTGGAGCTGTCAAGGTGGTGTTGCCTTGTTGTAGGAACAACAAGTCAGTACCAAACCCCAAAGTGTTTATCATGAAACTGGAGAATTCCCATTGCTCCACCTTGGAGAGACACTGAACACATGTGCTGTCCTGTGGCCTCTCAGCATCATAGAAGGTCAACCCACTGAGTACCTTCAGAGGTTTTTAGAAGAAACTTTTAGCTTCTACTATTCATCCAGAATTAGGAAAAAAATAAAAGTGGTATAGGAAATTTGGTGTTTGATCTGTTTTGACAGTCTGGTTGCATGCATGCATGGGCTGCATGTGTGTCAATTTGAAAGCAGATAAATGATTTCTCATTTTATGTGGAGGTTTTCACATTAACATTCCCATAAATATAAGGATTTAGGTATGGAATAAGCCTCCTTAATAATCCCTCTTCCATTCTCCCCCCAGCAAGTTGTTAAAAGCTAGTTTGGACAAAATGCTATTAATGGGGCTCATACAGAACAGTCCTGTGCAGGCACCTACACAGTAATTCAGAACACATGGGAACAACCTATTCCATGCTCTGTGACTGGTAAACTGCCATCCAAAACAATTTACTCACAAAATGAAATTTATACAATTTCTTTTAGGACTGGGACCAAAATGCTGTTCTTGTCTGCTTCCCAGCTTGCTAAAATCTGAATCACCACTTTCAGGTAGGAGGCATTAATATTTTCAGATATTCTGTGTCATTAGGGGATTCCCCCAAGGCTGGACAGAGGCAAAACTGAGACAACAATTCTTGATTCCCAACTCAGGGCTCTGTTTTGGGTAAATGTTTTATTCTCCATCACTGCAATGGCCAGGGATATCCCTGGGCCTCACAAACATGATGCTGGTAGTCTCTGTTACCAGGATTGGACAGACCTGCTTGTCTCTCTGATTCTTAGCCTGCACACATGCATTTATTTAGCTAGTGCAACTGTGCTTAAAAGCAGGTCACTTTTATTTGCTTTTAAGAGCGGTTTCAAAGTGAAATAAACTGACTCTAGCCACCATAGAACTGATTTAAGGTGTTACCAAACCTCCTTAAATATTTAGAAATAGGTTTAGTTAAATTGATACATTTCTGTACATAAAATTTTAGGTGGTCAGCTAATAGATCTTTTCCATTTCTGACTTTTATTATTCTAGTTAGTTTTGTTTAAACACTGGCATATGAGGGGATCTGGAATAGATTTTATGCTGCATTTAAGATTAATTTATTCCATCTGTCCCAGGGAGGGAAAAAAGAAACATTCAAAGGAAATATATAATTAAGATAGTAAGTAAAGCTACCGCAAACTGTAGGTTCTCTTATTTATATATTTGCCCCATTTAACTCTGTTTTATTCTGGTCTTTCACATAATTATGGTGAAAAGGAGACTTCTCTGTATTAAATTCCAAGCATTTAAAAAGGTTTTAATGAATGAGGTGTTAACTCCTGCCCCTTACTTAGATTTTCTCTGTTACCTGTACTTCACATTAAGTCCTCTCTACTATTTCTTGATAAAAGAGGCGTTTTAATTACTTTATTATACTTCTGATGCTGTGATATCAGTTTAAAGACAAAGATAATGGTGAAAATATTTCTAAGTTAAATTTCCTCAAATTTCAAGCCTTTCATTTAATAGCAGTGGTGGTAAGGACCCAGACACAAAAGTATCAGGAGACTTTGGATCTTCAAAGATGCCAAAAAAGTAAAGTATTCTGTTCTCAAAAACCAAACACTGAGGATGTGAAATGAACATTAGTTCTGCAGGAAGCTCTCTTGCTCCTACTTGCCCAGATCCAGATCTGAAATAGGACCTAAGGTACTTATAAGAGGATGTAAAGCCTGGTTTTATGACTATGTTCAAATCTGTTATCATGGTAAGTCCTGCACAGTGGTAATTAGGAGGTATCTACCTTCCAAAGGGAACTTCCAATGTATCTGGGGCTCTGTGTGCAGTTGCCCAAGGTTAACCATTTTAGCTTGCATCAGCAGAGTGAAGCACCACCTAACTGCACCCTCCATCTGCTATAATCTCTGTCCTCACCGAAGCAAATGCAGGCAGCAGATCCTCCTTCATCACACAGTGGCCTCAGTAGCTGAGAGCACAGTGCAGGAGAGCAATAGCTGCAGCCTCCAGCTGAGGAAAGGCAGGTTGGGAAGCTGAAAGATGAACCGCGCCGGATCAAACGGGGACTGAAAGAAGGGGAAGCAAAAGCATCCATCTCCCTGATGAATCCACACTTGGATTCAAATTTCAATATCTTTTCTGCTCCCTGAGTTCTGTCTGCTGGGATATCAACTTTCCTGCACCAGCTGGGAGGATGGAATGTAAGCAAAATAGTGCAGCAGGGCAGGGAGAGAGGAGAAAAATGTGTCCCTTTTCATGTGACTGAATTTCTGGTGATAGAGGTGCTCTGCTGGGGGAAAAAGCTCTCAGTTGTTTTCTTTTCATGGAGCATTTGGGATCTCTCCGTTTTCCTGTGCAATTCCAAAGCAAAAGGGGACCAATGCTACTGAAGTTCCTTCTGGCATTATGCTATAAATTAGAGAGCCCTCTTATCTTTTGAGAGAAAAAGAACCTAGCTTAGCAGAGGATTCAGTACCATAGACAAAGAAATAGCAAAGATGCCAAACGATGGGATTTTTCATTCCCAACTACAACCTTTCAAATTGCTGTCTTCACCCTCTGCTACCTGACTCTGGAGGCAGAATCTCACCCTCTAATAAGGGGTTCTGGATTCCATTCCTGACACTTTCCACACTACTCTAGGTATTTCAGTGATGAACTTCTCAGTTTACAGAATCTGGCATTTATAGAAAAGTTTTTCTCTTTTAATGGTCCCTGTGGAAATTAGCCCTCTGCAGGTCAAGGCTTTGTTAGCATTCACTGCTGGACTTAAGACACGGGGTTGTGGTTAAAAAAAAAAAAAATAAGACAATTGCAGTTTTGGAAGGAGGAGGAAAATTATGGCTTGGCATGTGGTTCTCTCTTCATGCTAGGTCAGCCCTAAAAGGCTGACTTTTAGACTGGTAAATGTTGCCAAAATAGTTGTGGCAGTTTCTCACATAGAATGTTGGGTTGTTTGGATTTTTAAAGGTTATGATAAGGTCAGTTTCATTTGTGGTAGGTCTCAAGCCAGACACCCAACCTCCTAAAATTATACAATTTTGAGGTAAAATACAACTATGCAATAAAAAGCTATTTCTTCAAAGCACCAAGGTGAGGGTTTTCAGTGAAGTTTAAGGGAGCTTGGTTCCCAGGTCCCACTCTTTTAAGTTTCATTTGAAAACTGTAGCACACACACACTCCTACCCAAGTTCATGGTACAGTACAACAAATGCTCATTTTATAAGCAAATTGCTCTTTTTTACTTGAATTCTAGTATATTAATGTTTTTTATGGAAAACTTCTAGCACTCTGTAACAACTGCTATAAAAATTCGACTATTTCGAATCCTTTTCAGTATCATCCTAAAGCCCAGAACTCTATGGGGGTACAAGGGGAGGCAGAGCTGCACCCCATTGCTGTTCAGGCTTCTGGTTGGAGGCTTGATCTGTGTGAGTGATGAAAAGCCCTTTCCAGGGGAAGTAAAGTCAAGGTGAGTCTGTATTATGGACATTAGGAATTAATCTTGCTCTTACACTGCAACGATCCCGTTCAGACCTTTCCAGTGGATGTAATCAGTGGTGCCAGGATCAGCACCCAGGACTGGACTTTGTGGCAGTGGCTCTGTGCCAGGCAATGCTGGATCAGTCCCCGAGCTCTTTGAGTGCACTGACCAGTCCTGACATCCCAGATAAAGCACCAGAGGGGAGCCTTTGCTGCAAACTTGGACACAGCCCTTACTGGTGTGAGGGGACTTAGAAGGGCTTAGCAGCAGCTTGGGCAGCCCTGAAGGTGGGAAGCTTGGTACAAGGGCTACGTGCTGCAGTCGTGTGAAGGCAGGTGGAGGTCATGCACTTGAATTCTCCTTTTTCTGGTAGTGTTATACTGCGCCTCTTCTTTGCAGCTCTGCAAGAAGGGAGAGCACCAGCACAATCCACACAAAGCCATCTCTACTTTCTCTAGAGCTGCTTTCAAGATATCAGTGGATGGGTAGATGCCTAAAAATTTGCACATTTCCAGGTTCTCTTATCCCACTTGGCCAGAGACTACTCTGATCTGTGCCGGCTGACAGGGTAGGGAGCTGTCTTCCCTGGACTTGCTGAGGTAGGGAGGCAGTGCTTGAGCTAGAGTACGAGTCTGGTGATGCTTGGGTGTTTGCCTTGTTTCTCTGCTGATGGAATGTTAAGAGTGTGCTGGCACACATCCACTAAAGCACAGTGGAAATGTTTCAGTTGACACATTTGGAGAAGTGCTAGCCAGTGTCATGGGGTGTCACATGTGTGAAAAGTATACCAGGAAAGCAGACAATGGACTTGCTGCCACTTTTACAAGGTCAGTGAGACAGTTCTGGCTTCTGGTGAGTGTCCTGAATGCTTCACATATACTCAGTGAATGATTATTATATTCAGAAAAGTACTCCTATATTGGTAACCATGACAACTCCTATTAAATGAAGTTTTTTCATGAAATAGTGTGCTTTACAAGGCAGAGAAAACATTTATTTTCAAGGGCCAGTCCTGTACCCATTGATGCTGAAAGAGGAAAGATTAAGCCCCTATGGTAGCAGCAGTAAATACTACAGCAGTTTTTACGTGTAGACTCTTCTGAAACTGAAAATTATCTTCAGGTTTTTTTCCTTTGCAGCTGGTCATGACAGTAAAAAGTTTTACTCTGGAAAGCAGCTACATTTAAAACACTGTTGGATCTCCAAGGGAGATTTTATTTCCTAATTGTTCTACCACATTTTTTAAAAAAAGTTTTGAATTACCTGTGATACAAATTTTTAATCATAAGATTGGCAGTCAGATGGTTCTACTAGGTTTAGATGTTTTTACTAAAACTTTTCATCCAGTAGTTGTGAATTTTAGCCACTGATGTATCAAATCAACATCAAGTATGCCTGTTTTATGGATGATATAAACAATGGTAAATACAGTGAAGTAGATCACTGAAATAAAATGTAAGCAATTTTTTGTGAGAAGATATTTGATTCCATTTCCACTTCTGACATCTGAAAGCAGGAGTAGGTTTACTGCTGTGCAGGGAGATGTTGAAGTCCCACTTGCTCTGGCTGGCGTAGGAGCTCCTGTGTCCAGTGGCTTTGTGCAGCCTTCCCTTCCCCTCCCTTGTTAGACTGAGGCTGTGACTGCTCTATCCCTTCTCTCATGGTGAGAGCAGCCTTGAATATGTGATGTCTCTGCCTGTGCTGAAAACATTAGGAGGCAATGATGAAATGTTCAGGGCTGGGTTGAATGGGTGCAGTGGAAGTTGCCCCTGTCCATGGCACAGGGGTTGGAACTAAATAATCTTTAAGTTCCTTTCCAACCCAAAGCATTCAACGATTCTACCAAAACCTGGCAAGGAATGAAAGCAGAGTCTTGTACAGGAATGACAGGAAGAAAATCATTGGGACTTAAATAGAAACACTCTGCCCCAAAATTCTGGCCAGGCAGTTTTTAAATGTCTTATCAGAGCTGGTAAATCACCGAAAGAATGTAAAATTACCCAATTTTCTGGTTCATCCATTTGTACCAGGTTGGTCTTTTCTGAGAGTTTATGGATCATGTTAAAGGTCTCAACTAAACCTGCAAGCTGCATCACCCAGGGACCCACAGAGCCAGGAGCCCTCATTCTTGTGCAGCAGAGCCACTGAGCAGCGAACACAGCTAAAGGCAGGAGGCACATCTGCCCTTCTCTCCTGTCCCTGGCTGGGCATGGGCACCTCCTCATCTCCACACCATCTGGAGAATTTGAAGGAGCTGATCTGACTGAAAACCAGCCTAGAAAAAGAAAGAAATGGTTCATCTTCAGAAACATTACTTTCCTGGACAGACTCAACTTCTCATTGCACCAAGTCCAGCAGCAAGACAAAAGAGAGGGACAGAACAGCGTGGTTGTCAGTGGATGGCTCCTCCAAGGCAGAGAGGATCCCAGAAACCCAGATTCAATTTTACTTCAGCTGCTGTTCTCAAACTGCACTGAAAGATTTGCAGAATTGTAACTGGGCCAAATAAAAGTATAAAGGGCAGAAACTTGGCCTGAAAATCCATTAGGCAGAAAGGATTATTAGGAAAGAAATTTGGATGCTATTTCTGTGGTCTGCAGATTTTAACTGAAAATTACAGAAGTTTTTTTGGCTTGTGTAAATCAACTTTAAAAAATATCTTTGATGTTTAAGAAGCTCAGACATGTAATAGCTGGCTCTGGCATTTTGCAAGAAGTTCATAAAAAGCCCAAGACCATTAGTATTGGTTGTAAACTCATTCTGTAGCCTGAGAGCCATCTGTTTATCTCCAGAATTTATTGCCTTCCATCTACCTTAGTGTTTTGGATGGCTGCCCATCACTGAAACACATGAGTGCCTTTCCTTCAAACTGCAGTGCCTCCTGGATTCCCTAGGTGCTCTGCAATCTTCTTTCATTAGGCTATTGGAATAATTTTACCAGGTCATATCCCAGATCCATCTAGCCCAGCATCTATCTCATCCAGTAGCCAGAAGCAGATATTTAAGAAAAGCATAAGGACAGGACAAACTTCTAATGATGTTTCTGTGATTTATCTCCAGATGCAACTTTGATATGTTACAAGGACAGGGAACAAAAGAGTGTACAAAGTGCATCAGAACTTATCCCACTTCTTATTGTCCAGTGGTTTGGCTAAGAGAAAATGATTTTATGATTACTACTCATTCTAGCAGCATTCTAGGGGCATCATATAGCTAGTAGTGAGGAAAAAAATCTTAGTGAAACAAGAAAGCTGCCTTGGTAGCAGTTACTCTGTGATTTCACTCCCCTTGGAATTCTGCACTGAGTAGGTGATGGAGAATCTAATGCCTGCTGCTGTCCTCAGCTCTGATGTGCCTCAGTCAGGGGTTTTGATGTAGCAAAACTTGTTGGTGAATCTGCCAAAACCTCCACACTAGTGCTGCTGCCGGGAGCTGCGTTTTATAGGTATCCGGTGTTGTATATGTATCCTCCCCTACGCAGATCACCATAGGAAAAACATCAGAGGCAACATCCAACTATCAAAGCTGCCGATTGCACCTCTCAGCTCCAAGCTGTTTGGTGCACAAATCAGAGTGGAAGGAAGCCCATCTGTATTTAAATGTTCTGTCTGTCAGGAAGGAGAAGGCCCTGTTCATGACAGTAAGGTTGAAATGTGTCCTCTCTCCCTCATGCTGCACGATTGCCCTGGCTCTGCACAGCCCTGCTGGTCTCACTGGCCCTCTGCCTGGTCTCCCTTGGGCCACAGCTGCAACAACAGTGCCAGTCTGGCTCCTCTGTTGTGGAGAGGGGAGGAGAAGGGCTAAACTCTCATTTCCCTGCTCACCAGTTATTTTACTGGTTCCTATAAAGTTTCACATGGCTGGTCTGCTGGGTGTGCAGGGGCTGTGTGACCCAGGCTGGGAGGGGTGTGCTGACACAAAAAACCCATAAGCCATAGGAAGCCTCCAAAATCATAGGAAGCCTCCTTAGCCCAGGAGAATGCAAACTGCATTCAAGCTTTTCAAACACAGCAGCTCTCAAAGCTGAAAGGGAAAGGTCTGACTGTAATGGTGCCCACTGCTACACCCACTGCAACAGATCTCCTCTGAGAACAGACACTGCCAGAGTATAACAGGTAAAGTCTTCACAGGTGAACTTAGAAATAATGATGCAAATAAAAGCATTTACTTTATTAGTCAGGATCAGATCCTGCAATGTAGATGGACATGAAATTGAAACGTTTCTTTCTAAAATTACTCCTTTTCTCCGCTAGCTTTTACCCAGACTTGGACCCATGAAGCTCAGTGGCAAATAGATCCTTTCAGAGAGCCAGATGGGCAGGAAAAAGATGGCTTGGGAAAAGGTTTCCAAAAGCTATTCTCAAGGCACCTAGCATGAGGCAGCTAAAAGAAGGACAATAACATGTGCAAGACACTCCTAATCCAAATCCCAGTAATGGAGTTACACGATAGGCTGCTGCCTCTTGCCTATTAATTTATGAAGGATCAAGTGGTATTAGAGCCAGTCTGCTATCCATCATAAAGTGCTCATCACAGCATGTCAGCATGGAAAAAAATGCCACTCCATGGAGAATAGGGAATAAATTCATAATCTCTCTTTAACTTGACATTCAAGGAAGCTGATCAGCATGTCCCTGACTGAGGAATGTTGTTGTTTATACTCAAAGAAATGGGGTGTGACCTACATTAAATGGTTTAGATGTGGATTCTGGACAAAACAGAGTTCATGAAACCAGTGGAAGAGTTATGATCATTGTCTGAAAATGCAGCATTGATCTTAACTCTAAGGCAACACTATCCATTAGTTTTATCTGTCCAGAAAATAAACAGTTCTTTTTCCATCTATTTTCCATGATAATGCTATAGATATGAAGACTACAAAAAGTCTTAAGTTTTTCTTAAGACTAAAAATGTCTAATAACTTATAAATATTTTATTCCAAGTCTGTCAAAGGAAAAACTCAAATAGATAATTTTAAGCACTTGTCTTCACTTAAAGGATGTGAAAATAAGTTTTACAAGTTATTTCAGCTTTTCCAGAAGTTTCTCCCATAAATACTCTTCAGCAATTCTGTTCATGGAGTGATGATAAAAATGCCAAGTTTACTCATCTGGGATTTATCAAATAAAATCTCATCCTACATGTAGACAATCACTTTCAGTCTCATCTATTAAAAGTTAGGTGTCTACATCTGTGCTTATGTTCCCACATAAAACTGATTGGATGTTCAGTGCTTACTGTCCACAGACAATGCAGATGCTCAGTAGTCCTCGAAATCTGCAACTCTTTTATTGCTCTATATATGAGCCATTAGTTCAAATGTTGGTTGCAGAGGATAAGGAAGCTCTTGAGCATGTGAGAAAGGGATGGAGCGGCTGATTGAAAAGCAGAGAATGCTCTTATACCATCCAAGGTTACACCATTCCTCTATCTTCTCCAATGTCATTTATTTTGAGTTGCGGCCCTAAGGAGATTACTTTTTTAACAAGTATATTTTTTTCAGACTGACCCACCTTGACCTCCTTTATCTGATCTTCAGTGTTTCCACCCTATTTGTTCATCTTCCTCAAAACTCCACTGCTTCTCTTGGTGCTCTCAGGAAGGCATAGCAGAAATACTTCTTACTATGAGCTCCACAATCTGCATGTTGTCCTCATAAAGCTGGCTGAAGTTTGGAGAATATTTAGTATAAGGCAGAGCTGGAGCAGAGGACCATCTGTACTTCCATCAGCAAAGGTTATGCCACCTTCTTCTTCCATTGTCCCTCTACACAAGTCTGTGCTGGACACACGAGAGAGACAGGTGGGTTTGGTGCAAAGAACCAAACAGTGTCAACTTCTAGGTAAAAATGAGAGAGGCATGAATCACCAGCCCAGAGGACAAGCACAAGATGGAAGAGTAGTCTACATCTGGAGAATATTTAAAGGAAGTTACTTGTCTGAAAGAAGATTTGAAAGAGAAGAAGTTTTCTGCCTGTGAAAGCAGGGAGCCATTCTCTGCACGAAGATGTGTGTGCAGCTCTATTTTGTATTCAAGGTATACAGTGACCTTGCTGAAGAGGTATTGGACAGAAAGAATTTTGCTTAATAATAGACATCTTCTGAGCACTCTTAAGTGAAGGAACTAAGCAGACCTGGACATTTTCCTGCCTTAGTTAATAGAGAAAGACAGGCACCTTCAGGGTGATTCACATTGCATGGTGTCTCTCGTAATAATTTAAAAAGAAGCCTACACATGGGTGATAGGGAAACTGTCCAGGCTTATGATAGTACTCTCTACGGATACTTAAAAATTCCTTACTCTTGAAGGACCCTTATAATATTTCCTATAAACTGCAGTGAATGTAACTACTGCCTACTTCTGCTAGATAAACATTTCTTGTGGGATAAGATCTTTTATCTGAGGAAGAAAAGTTTCATTTAGTAACTACTATAGTTACTGTGGTTGCAGTATCATGAGATCACCCACATGAAGAAAATGTTTATTGGATTGTTTGAGTGATTGCTTCCTTTCCTGTGTTTTTGGCAAAGTTTTTGGGCAGTGGAAGAAGTAAATGGACCAAAAAAGTCTTATTCACCTCCCCACCCACATTGTCACCCTCGATTATATCAGCCATGATATAATAACATGTGTTTAAACATTCTGTAAGTAAGGAAGAATTTTAATGGCTGATAATGGTGGGAGCTCATAGTGTAGCTTGTGACTAATTTTGCAGTGGTTGTGGAAAGTGTTGTAGGTGACTCAGGGAGCCAAGTGTGGGCTCTGGAATATTTCACCAGCCAATAAAAAATAGCAGTGGTTTACTATCCAGTATCTGCATAGTGGTTTATCTGCTGTAGCTTCTCTTCTATTGTGAGTGACCAAAGAGCACAGGCGTATCTATCCACTTTGCAGGGGAGGCAAAAGGCTGGACATAGGGATGACAACCTTCCCACAGAGCAGGTGCCTGGATAAAGTTTGATCTTGCCAGAGTGTTGAAAGAGTTAATGGCTTTGTTGAAAGGGTAGGTGTGGCAGCAGCTCTCTGGCCACGGAGAGAAACAACTTTCCCAGGCATTGTCCCGGGGAAAAGTCTGTGAGAAGATCAGAGAATAGAATGAGAAACAATTCTTATCTTAACTTGCTACACCTGTTGTTATGAACATGTGAAATGTGTTACAGAAATTTGTTTGCCAAAGAGTAGCATCTTAATTAGCCAATGACGATAGTATTTAAATTAGTAGACCAATTAAGTCCAAGTACATGGTAACTGTCTGAAAACCAATAAGTTTCTTAATAATGAAATAATATAATAAAAAAATTAATCAACCTTCTATAAATCATGGCATAAATGCTAATTATTACCAGATCAGGGATGCCTTGCAACAACAGGTAGGTAAAATTTACTCAGTACTAAGAAGACAGGAAGAGTTGTAAGAATGTTGTCTTTGTTGTTTTGCATATGTTAGTGAAATCTAAAAGACTATGAATCCTGCTGCTAATTTGATACCTTTATTTGAACAAAACACCTCGGCTTTCCACAGCATCTACATTAGCAGAATATTTACTTAGTCTATAACAAGAGATATAGCTATTTGCTTTTCTCACTATTTGTACAGATGTGGTTATAAGAGGAAACCTTTCCATGACATGCATCATACTGTTATTTGAACTAATTTTACAACTGCTCCTCAGTTACAACTTGGCTTTCTTTTCTTTTCCATTCAATTAAGAACTGTCTGAAGTCCAGCCCTCACTCTTTTGCACCGCAGCTTGGCAAAAATCCCCTGCACAGAAAGGAGCTCCCCTGATTCCAAGTGCCCTGCCCAGGGAACAGGGAATGGGGTATTGCTGTGGCTGCTGCAGCTGGACCCTTGGCTTGGGCTGCCTGCCTGCTGCCCTGAACAGCGAGTGTCTGTGTGTCCGGAGATCTCCCTCTCTCCCATGCAGCAGAGGTTCTTGGAGAAGATTCGTGGGCAAGCAGTCCATCTGATGAAGTTTAGACACACAGAATGTGACACATATCCCTTTGGACTTCCTTCAAAGCCAGGGAAAATGAATAGGTCTTCTGAGTCATCTGCAGAGGGATTTGTTCTCTTCCAAGTAATAGGCAGCACGCTTTTGGGGAGTAGGTGGCATCTTAAACAACCGATATCACCACTTAGAGTTAGTGAAACCAATACCCCATGTATGTACCTGCAAGGTGGATTTTGTGCCCTGAACCAGAAAATTAATGTAATTCTAGATGACAATGACCAAACAAGCAGTTTGTTGGAATGCTACAAACACTTGTACGTACACATACATGTCATGGGATTACATGAGCTTTAATTGATATTCAGGGGTCAGCTGACCAGTTCCAGCAGGGTGGCTGGGGACATGGAAAGCAGCCACAAAGAAGGCAGATGTTGTGTGATGAGGTGCTACTGGTGTTTACCTGAATTTGGTTTTACACCAAGATCTGTAGAAGTCACATGCCTCACATCTTCTGGAGGCATTGAGTTCCATCAGCTCAAGTGATATTTTGTAAGAATATAGCTCTTTAAGTGATGCTTTGAAGTTACACTTGGGCATGAGAAGAAAGGGGCTACTTTTAGAGAATTAGAAATCCATTCTAGCTTTTTTCAGTGGGATTCAAAGCCTGTCTACTAAAAAGCTATCAAGTGCTTCCTTTCCCACTCCACAATTAAGTGTCATTGATGTGACTTTCAATCCTGTGGTGCTGACAGAACCACAAGGTGTTGTCTAACACCTTTTCACCCATGTCTGTGGAAGGAAGATGTTAGAAGGTATGTCTGTATGAAGGAGTGGAGCATAGTTCTGAGATTCCAGAGCTGGTGGGGACACTCCCGGGCCACGTGGGAGCTTAGGTCCCAAATCCTGCTGGCTGGAGTCATGCAACAGGGCATCTGGAACAAGGTTTATAAAACTGAGTGCAGTGCCTTGTGAACACAGACTGCTGTGGGACCTGAGCCATATAATATCCATTTACCTTCCTTCATCTTCATAGCATTTCTGTGAACATAATTAAGTATTTTCAAGCTGAAACCAGGGCAGGTTTACATTAAGGGGTTCTCTCTAGTTCTCTCTTGCTCCTTTAAGGCTCTGTTTGAAATTTTTTCATGCTTATGCAGCAGGGAACATCCCTAACATTCTGGATAATCTGGCTTTCAGTGCCAGTGAAAAAGCAGAGTCTGACCCTTGCATGAGTGGTCACATGGTGATCATTCATCTCTCTAATGAGAAAAAGAACATTCCCCCTAATCTGCTGTCTGTTTTCCATTCCCTCCTGGTCACCTCCTTTTCTGCATTGCACAAGAGCAGGATTATGGCTGAAAGTAATTTCTTTATAACTTGTTGGAAAGAAAAAAATCTAGAAGAAGTCTATAAGTAGCTGAAATCTGACTGATTCAGGGTAATGGCTTCATGTGTACATATACATACACATGAAGTTTGATGGCTGAAGTTTGATGGCTAAATTTTGATCTTGCCAGGATCACACATATATGTATCTGTGTGTGTATGTATGTACATATACACCTCAGGCTCTTTTGCAGTAACACTTTGTAATAATTTCCATTTAATACACGGGCAGGACCACATGACAGAGGGTGTAGTTCAAGGCAGAAGCTCCCTTACACCTCTGTCAAACAGAAACCTTTATGGTAGGAGTGCACAGATATGTCACAGATATCTGTGACATTGAACTTGGTGTCTTTGATCTTAGTCCCAAATGTGCATGGTGAGTGAGATAAGCCATTATATAGCCAGAACAGTGGTCAGGGATGACAATTAGCCAGTCATTCCAATACTGAGGTGGTTACAGCTGAATAAGAACACAGCTTGGAAGCAGGTGGATAGAAACTAAGAAAAAACTTCATTAAAATGGAGGAGATGAGCTGGGAAAAAAAATGGGGGAGAAAACCCCCTTACTTAGGAAGCTGCTGCAAGAAGTTTAACAAGTTAGGGACTTTTCCAGGAGTGTGAAAGTCATTTGAGGTGAGTTCTCACTGAGAGAGGCCTCATTGTGATCTCTTCTAATGTTCTCATGCTATTGCCTACATAAGGAAAGACTCAGACATGGTGAGCACAGCATTACACATCTTTCATTAGACCAGATTGTTTCTATGGGATTGGGTTTTTTTAGTGTGGGTATGGGATTTTTTTTTGGGGGGGGGGGGGGAGTTGGTTTCTTTATGTTTTATTTTTGGTTGTTTTTGTTGTTGTTGTTTTTGGGGGGTTTTGTTTTATTTTGTTTTCTGAAAAATTCTCTGCCCATGCCCAGAAAAGCCTGCTGAAATTTCTAGGAAGTGTGAGCACTTTGTAGGACAGCTGCCTATGGGCATGAGAGAACAAGGAGAGCCTGCCAGTTTTTGTTTCTAGAAAGATCCTTCTAGCTACTGTTGTCATTGCTATTCTCTTCTCTTTGACAGCAAGGGCAAATATGACCATGGCTCTGACTCCTGGGCACAGAGCAGTCTGCCTGCATCCCCACACTCCAGTGGCTTCATGCCATTAACCTAATTGTATCAGACATTGGAACCAGTGAAGCCTTTAACTTATATCTCTGGCTGATAAAGCAACATTAAACTTTGTAAAACTCAGCAAGCCAAAAAAGTTTTCTGCAGACACCTTTATTAGTAATTAGATTAAGGAACAGATTGTGAATCTACTGAATCTGGTGCATGTCTAGGCAGCAGTTGTCTTATAAAAAGAGGAAAAAAAATCAGCAATTTGGCCCATTAAATGAATGTTCACATGACTGTCTTATAACTATAGATTAAAATAAAACTGAAATCAATTCTGGATTAAAGTTATAGTTATCAGACTGGCATTCTCATCTCTTCACATATAGCAGCTTCGACTCTGTCTGTGTGGATTTTCCACTTGCAAAATCTCAGCCATCTGCAAATCACAGAAAACCGAAAATTATTAGTATGACAAAAAAGATGCTGTATATAGAAGCTCAGTATATATTTATTATTTACAGTTTTCCATTCAATGAACACAATTCCCACCACAACAGGCAGTGATGCAATAGTGACATCATCCATAAATCAGTACTGATACTGCTGAGAATGAGCCTTTTGCTTTTTCCCCCAAATGGCTTTCAGAGTAATTGGCACTTATAGAGACACTGGCAATCTGATGTGTGTTTCATTTCAGATATTAATTCAGAGTGTTGTCAGATAGTGTACCTACTCATGATTCCTATCAGTTGAGGTTTTGTGTTTTCTTTCTTTTCTTCCATCCAGCTATAGCTTCTTCCTTTCCTTGTTACCATATAAACTGTGATATATATGAGCTGGATAGCTGGATATTGTCGTTTCAGTCTATTGTCCTGTAGTGCTCAAGTTCTGTCAAGCTTAGCCATAAGCTCCAGCTGGTGTGGGACCATGTTGTAACCCAGGGAATGAATGGGAATGTGTAGGCAAAGAAACCATGACCAAGTCCAAGATTTTTCATCCATTTCAGTTATAATTATCTCCAGTGTAATCTGTGGTTACATAAATCAAACAATTTTCCAGGGAAAGTAAAGTTTTTGGAGTGTTAGATACACTACCTGTAAACTTTAAATAGTTTATTCCACAGGGAGAACTGCTATGTGGGGTGGTCTAGCTCATAAACATAAGGCATCCCTCTTCCTGCAATGAGCAACAGTATTGCCTATCATAATGCAATTGCTTCACAGAGATGGTATTTCTTCCCCCTTCCGCCCAAATACCCAAAAAAGACAACCAATAAAACCAAGCAGCACTATAAAAAATATTGACTTAAATGAACAGAAGGGATTAATTACATCTAGAGCAATGACAGCACAATTCTTATCCCAGGCAGAGCTCTAGAGGGAAGAGCTGCCACCCAAGAGAAAAGAGCTGCTTGTGAAGCCTATAAGAGTATTGATTCTGCTCTCTGTGTTACACACAATCCATTTACAAATGGCAATATGAAATTTCCAGCTATTTTATAACAAAAACAAATCCATAGTGGTTTTTTTTTTTCCCTAACCTGTACCAATATGTGCTAGTGTGTACCAAATCCTTGACTTCAGTGAATGTGAGTAAATCCCTTGAATTATCTTGTCCATACCAGCTCAGGGCCCAGCCTTTAAGAGATGTGCCTGGACTGTTGGATGGAACAGGACCATGTCCCTGTGCAATCATGACCAGATTGTGACAGCCCACACCGGCTATGTGCTTTTTGGCAATTTTGGCTTGTAGCCTCTGGAGCCCCACTAAACAGTGCACATCACAACCAGGGCAAGAGCACAGTCTTTCCAGCTGGCTTAAAAGGTAAACTCAGATATTCTGGGGGGAAAAAGAGAATTTATTTAGGTAGATGTCATCCATGTTACCCTCAGAGGTGGGGGTGAGACCTTTCACTATCTGATGCTCCTGCACAGATGTAGATGCATAACATCTAATGTATACTGAATGCTAATTCTAATTCTGAATTCATCACCACTACAGAAATTACAGCTGTGGCACTATGTGTGGAAACAGTTGACATACAGCAAGATTATGTCAGATACCTGTGCTTTTATTAAAAAAATAATGAAGAGCAAGAAAAAAGGAGCTTTCTGTGGGCTTATAAAACTAAGGACTAATGATACATGAGCATTAGAAATTCTTCTCACAAATGGTCTTCTGATTCTCTAAGCAAATTTCTATAAACTAGGTTTTCTGTTTGCTCTGTCCAAGTATTGAAATGAATTTGCTGTCTTCTAAAGCAGTGGAGTTCTCAGCATCTGGCTTGGCATTAGAGAGCAGGAATATCTGCCATTGATCTCATTGATATTGGCTAAGAGCCAGCAGGAGTTTTCTGCAGAAGCAAATCCTGAGTTCATAATTGTGAGTATTCAGCAGTTCATATCCCATTACTGAGAGCTACTTCCTCAGTTAGAGAATATTCCCATGAGAGCCATGCATCCTAAGCACCTTGAATGCGTAACATAAAAATTCACATTTCGCTTCTCTGAAATAAGACATAAAAAATATTCATTCATGAGAAACATTTTGCGAGCAATTTCTTATAGCAACCAGTGAAAACTCACTCTTCGTTTTTGTGGTGCTTGCAGACAGAAACGTTGTGAGGAAAATTGAGTGTATAGCTCCTGTTTATGTTATGCCCTGGGAACTCAGGGCTGCTCTGGGGACTTCAGTGCAAGCCCAGCTGGGAACCACCAGGGATTGCCTCCTGTGCTGAGACTGGAGGGAAGCAGTCATTTTGTTCTCTTCCCTTTTTTTATCCATGGCCAATCCTATCTATCTTCATATCACCTGTACAGATACAGCTGTAGTGCTCTCTGCAGTTTTGTCTAAGAGTACCACCGCACCTGGGAGGTTTGTACAGTTTTATACCTTCCGTGTACGAGCTAAAGAAATGTCTTAGCCCAGAGAATATTGTTGTTAGTGCAGGTGAAGATCCGCGTCCCGGGGAAGCTCGTGTGTGCAGTGGCGCAGCCGGGAGTCAGACGCGGAGACTCCGGAGGGCGAGGCTCCCATCTAGCGGTGAAACTGATCGGCAAAGGAGCCGACCTCGGGAGCGAGCCCTGCCGAGGCCCTGCGAGCATCCTCCCTCGTGTTCCAAACCATCAGGAGACTGACTCAGGAGAAGAGAAAAACGGTGGGAAAAGCCAGGCAATCCCCAGCATCTCTGTAGTTTGGGACAAGCAGCTCAATTCTGGCAAGAAGGGAACGCAGCTCTCTAGGGTGGGTGTCGTCTTTGACTGGTGGACATTCTGCAGATGTTCTGGCAGTAGCTGAGGTGCTGTGAGCTGACCCACAGGCTCAGGAAAGGCAGAAAGCAAAGCCTGGTCTCTGCACAGTAACCTTTTTCAGAAAAAAAAAAAAAAAAGAATTTTTTTCTCTGTCATGTAGAGCAAGGAGAAAACATAATCACTTCTGGCAGGATGCGCCAATGAAATGGAATAAATAGAGCACTTCTTGGAAAATATGACATTATAAGCTCCACAACAGCAGTCAACTTTGCAAAGAGGTCTGTGACCTTGTGAAGGTTGGTTTCGTGAGGGTGGCCTACCTATTTCCCCTTGAAACCACCTCAATTTTCCCTCAAAACCTCACCCAGACACCGCAGAACAATTTTTTATATCCACAGGCACATATCCAGGCAAACTGTGAAGAAATTTAAGTGCATATTTCATAAGCACATCAATAACCATAACCATATTGACTATGCAAAAAAATGAAGAACAGTGACACTTGAGTGATAAAAGATAGTGTTCTGCATACTGTTGAAGTCAATAAGGTGAACTGAAGTGAATTAAATTGAAATATCAACTCAGCTTCTGCTGCCTCATGTTTTCAGACAATTGGATTTCTTTTTATGCAAGGAGAATTATAGATGATAGATTGCAGCTCATTTCCACTGCAGCAATTTTTTCTGGATGTTCCTGCTGTATCTGCTTAGCCCCAGTGGATATGTTGAAGATCCTCCATGAAGTCCTTGCTGAGTGTTTTGACTCACAAGTGCAGTGACCTAAGCTTGCTGCCAGCTCTGACAGCTATTTGATCTGTAACTTTGGCCTGTGTGTTTCTGTAACTACCACAGTTTCCTTGAGATGCTTTTTCTGAATAATGGTTTTAGAAAAAAAAATCACAAGACAAATGCTGGCTGCCTCAGTCCTTGCCACTCTGGCTGTCCCTTTCATTTTGTGCTGATGCTCAGATTACAGACCTGTACGACTCAGCTGTTCCAGTTCACCAGGGTTCACATGAATATTTCCTTCTGTTTCAGTTAACCTAGTTTCACTCCCTCCTGCCTGACCTGGAGGTCACAGAGAAAAACACATCAAGCATCTCCATGTTTTGCCCACCTTGGGCCAAAGGCACACATCCTGCCACATTTCAGGGCACAGGAATAAAAAATTTCCATATTCCTCTGAACACAGACTAAGTTGATTTGCAACCTTTGTGAATTTAACAGGTATCTTAGCCTGGAAAGTGTAATTTGGCTTTGCAAATTACTGCAAACACCTTGCCAAGCTGCAAACTCATTTCACCATCCATGACCACCTGTGCCTATGTCTCAGTGATTTTCTGACCTGGCTGAAATCTAACTTTGTGAAGACTTTCCAGGTTGTTTTAAGAATATGAGTAGATAACAATTAAATTGTTTTTGTCTTGCTTTCTTCAGTATTATTGATTAGCCATGTCAAAGGTGGACCCACTGCAAGCAATACCTACACCAGCGACTCATCAAGTGTGTGCAAGTTGCTGAAGGGCTTCATGCAGGCTTTTTGAATCTAGATACCCAAAAGCAGCCACCCTGTACCCAACAGGCTGGCAGTGGGCCACTTTGCAACTTCTGCGCAGCCCCTGCTTCAGTATGATATTTTTCCTCTCGTATTTAGATCCCACATCATAGATCAGCTACTCTGGAAGAAGGGATTGATTGACTGGAAGTTCCTCAGAGGATCCAAATGAACTCCCTTTGCCCCTGCAAATAGCCACACCTGTGTATATTTCTTGACTATTCTCAGGGGGTATAGGGGAAATGGTCTGAAGTTTAGCTTGGAAGTGGTAGGTAAGGCTGTGGAGCCACCTCTTCTTCTCTTTCCCCAGTCCTTTAAATGTGTCTTAATACAGACTGGCTGTGTTACAAGGACAGTGGAAGGTTGGGTAGGTGGGAAAAGTAGAGTAGAGGCAAAAGTAGAGGCAAAAGATCAAATTATCCAAGGAGAAAGAATTCATGTTTACCAGCTACCACATTTTATGTTAAAACTGGCAAATGTGAAAGAAAAACATGGAATCTGATTTCGTCGGCTTCTTTACTGACCGCTCAGAGAGAGGCAACAAAAACTGCTCCTAATAACCTGCTTAATAATTACCCTGCTTATTTTGGGTTGCTTCTCCTCAGGGAGCTACTTATTATCAGTAAAACATTTCCATTCTCATGGTGCATGGAGCAATGCCAGCAGTTGCTGGAGCAGGTGGCTGGTGAGGGACCCTCGTGGTAGTGATGGTGTTGTAGGATTTGGTTCTTGTAGGGTGTCACTGCAGGTGTAGCTGCTCCCTGCTGGAAGGGCCCTGGCTGGCTCCTTGTATTCCTTAGCACAACCAAAGTTGCTTCACTTTGGAAGTGCCTTTGCAGGTGCTGAAGGAGATGTACTAGGAGATGTGTTCAAGAAGCTTATAGCAAAGATAATAGTCCCCTTTGATTAATTATGTTGTAGCAGTGGGGACAGGGACAGGGCAGGCTGTGTTTTAGGCTATATACAGGTTTTTTTTTTCCAGGTACATTGTGATGTGAACAGAAAAAAAGTTAAGATGCAAACGCCCACTATTGGTAAGTGTTGAAGAAGAATTGGTCATTTCTTCTGTATTTCCATCTTCCCTAGAGTGCCAATGATAACTCGCTTGCACTGAGCCCCTCTTTCTCAGATATCCCAGCCAAACTGCTCCTTTTTTGCTTCTCCACTTAAATTAGCTTTGTCCTTTTTCACTGGGTTAGCAGAGCAGGAAGGAGATAATTATAAGATCCAAGAGCGCCTATGAAAAAGTCTGGAGGTGAAGGCCTTGCCTGGGAATGAGTGACGGAGTCTGGCAGCCCTGTGACTTCCAAAGACATGCTGTCCCTTTTCATTATTCCTCCCATGAACATCCTTTGTGGGAAGGATAATTGTGTATTAGAATTTAACTGGAATGAGTAACAGATGATCCAGTCAGAGATCATGACAGACAGGTCATTTAAATGTTTGTGTTTTATAAACCAATTGGAAGAACTGCTGCTTACAACCTCCATTCCTCATTGAGCTATCATGAGGGAATTTTGGCTATTTATCATATTCACCTGCCAAAGACTCCATCAATGGGTGATGGATGTGACAGGCAACAAGCTGGACATCACAATAATTCTTCAGCCATCTTGGGAACAAAGGACTCAAGAGGCGAGACAATATCTAATTCAACAAAGACTAACAAAGCTCTGAAAGGTCCTAACAGAGTTTCCACTAAAAGGACACGAATTCCTCCAACAAAACAAGCAAGGCCAACTGGTTGTTCCCTTGACCCCGTGTGACAGAAGACAAGACAAAGTTCCCTTGTCAAGCTTGTCAAAGAGATGGAGTTTTTAATGATAGCATGGTTGTTTGAGGAAACAAAAGGAAGGAGGAGGCTAGATACAGCAGGGGATAAGTGTGGTAACCTCTCACCCTCTGAAAGGCTGCCAAACAACAGCTGTAGACATAAGTCTAAAGTAGGTTGTGTTTCACTAGCATTCATCTTATTGCTTTGTTACAGAATATATGCAAAAATTTCCCCAACAACAACAACATTATTATTATCATCATAATCATCTTTTTATTTTTTTTTTAAGGATTGATATCTCATTTGTGTAATAATTTTCCGTACTTGTTACTGCACATGAATCAGCATTTCTTTATTTTCTCGTGCCTGGTAGGAATGCAGTCACTGCTTTTGTTGGTCCCAGGCTGTGCTTTATGCTGCAACAAAACCTGATCAATGTATGAAATTTTTCATGTGGCAAAAATTTAAGGAGAGCGTATGCTTTCTAAGTCAAATGGTAATACTTCGATTAAAATTTAGGTTAGATGGATAACTGATGTTCCAGATTTACAAAAAAACCTATTTGTCTTCTGTTAGGAGAGTCAATGTTGTGACTCAGCTGTTTTGACAGGTTAGTGTTGTCTGACACAGCTCAGGCATGTACCATTAAAAATCAAGATTGACAGGTGGGCAAAAAAGAGATTTCACTGCATTTTCCTCTGAATCAGCTCAAATGAAAATCTTTATCTTCAATCTCAAGAAACTGATTTCTCCACTTTAATGCCTCAAATAAGCCGTCATAGATGTTTGAAATGCATGGTATCAGAATTTATCTCCTTTCCCATACTTTGTGAACTTCCCAAAAGAGGAACAATATCAAGCAGTTCCTGACTGCAGTTTTAGGAAGGCAGAATGGACTGTTACCTCTGTGGGCTAAAAGAGCAGATATAACCATTCTTGAGAATTCTTCTTTGCTTTGTAACAAGGTCAGTTCTTCTTCCATCTTCACTTTTAGCCAGTGAAAGGTAGGAACCAGTGGTATTGCACTAATAATGGATGCTTCCTGCCAACCTCCAAAAGCACTGATGATCAGCACCTGATTTACAATTTGGAAATGCACCACCAGCTCATATTTTAAAGTATGTATGATCTTTGAACCACTAAGTGTCGTAACTACTACCATATGCAGCCAAGGATGCTAATTTTTTTTGAGAACTGAGCTGTGGTCTCAGCATGCTCTGCATTTATTGTCTTTCTCTTAAATATTTAACTGGCTGTGTGTGTGTGTGTGTGTGTGTGTGTGTGTGTGTGTGTGTGTGTGTGTGTGTCTTTGCAGAACTTCAATGAAATACATGAAATAGTCAGGGACTAGGCAGCAAAGTGTTGATTCTTGCTGTTGTGAATTACTTACTATGTTGTCCTCTGTTTTGGACTCTCAATTAGCTCTGTCCAAAGAATCTACTTTTTATGCAGCTACATAGACATGGAAGAGTTCACCAGAGGCTGACAAGTGTGCTCTAATTTCTGAGCTAGCTAAAATAGCACAAGCCTCAGTAACTTTGCTATCCACTCACATATTTTATGTGTGGAATTTTTTTTATTTAAAAGCAAAGAAGGTGTTCTCATTTAAATTTTTAAATATAATAAAATGTATTATCCTAACTGATATGATACAATAGATTGATAAAATTTTGTGATAGAAAAAGAATACGTTGACATCTACAGTTAATCAAAGATTTTCTTGTTTGAAATCAGAACTTTGTTTCAAGGATGATTTGACATTTCTTTGTTTCATTCATGATGAAATTTAACCATCAAGTAAAGAGATTTTATGCATTTTGGCATGTTATTCAAGAGAAAAAATGCATTTTGACAAATAACTTATTGATAAAAATGCTTAAGTGTATTTATCTGTACATTTGATTTTATGGTTTTTTTTTCCAACTGTGTAGTTAATTTAGATAAACAAAGCACATATATTGGATTTTCTAACTTGACTTTCCTATCCAGTCATAGAGGATCGGGAGCAGATTTTTTTTTCTGCCAGGGCTAGAAAAAAAACCAACAAAAACCAGTTTTGGAAGTGATTGGGTGTTGCTAAATGGAATTTAGATCGCTGGTACCTGCAAAGAAGACAGACTTGTTGAAAGCAGTAATAGGAAAAAAAGTGACTTGAAACAAAAAACATTGAGTAAATGAAGTCAGATTCAAGTAGCCAAATGAACAAGCAAGGTGTGAGCATTGCCTTGTCAAAGCCAGTAATCTTAGATGCCATTAAATATTTAGTGTGGTCTATTTGATGAGTCTGGTCTATTTGATCTGCTTCTCACAAGCTCTTTCTTTGAGAGGTCTTTATTTATGATTTAATAGCTGTCCATGAATTTGGAACTTTGAATTAAGAGAATTAAATTTTCTTCTTCAGCTGTATGTGGCATTTGATGAGTGTCTGTGCAGAAGGAAATAATTCTTGAATAAGACCCTCACTTTTAGTTACCAGTTGTCTTAGATAACAGTAGCATATTCAGTCCACAGCAGTAACTGTGGGGAAGGGACCTGTGATCTGTGGTTGTGGCTGAATTATAATTGCCCTATTATTTACCTAAAAACGGACACTTACAGGTGCATGGGAAACAGTTTGAGTATAAATAAATGAAACACTACTCTGGAAACATTTAAAAGCAAATGTCTTAAAGGAAAATACCTCAAAAACCATTTCTAATGACATTTCTCTTCTTAGAAAACAAAGTAGAGTATATCCTTTATGTCATCCTTTAAATTTTTAAATCCATGGAGCTATTTAAATTACAGTAGATTCTCTGAAGAAAACAAATTAATATACAATAGGAGAGAAAGATTGTCTCACTGCCCATTACCAAAGCATAGAATAAAACATTCATGTCTGAAATAATTGTAAATGACCTTTTATGACTGCAAATGAAATTCTATTATATAATGCAGTTATTGTATTGCTTCATGCATTTATTAATACTTCCTTATTTTAACAACACCATGAACAATGGGAATGACACATGTGTTGGCACAGAATGAATGTGACCCAGCAAGCTTTTAAAAAAATTGGGAATGAGCATGTTTGAAATTGAGAACTCTCTTTAGAGCCTGAAAGCTTTTTCTTTTTTTTTTTTTTTTTAAATTAGTGAGATGTCAGCATATGTTTTTAGTATTCAGTTGAAGCAGGGTAGGAAAAGCTATGGCCCATATGAAATGTTTTTCAAATGCAGTGCATATGATCAGATTTATTCTTCACAGGTGTACCTTTTCCTGTGGTTTCATCAACAGAACCTTGGGGAGTTTTCTGGTTCATTGGTTGGTTCTGTTTTTTTCTTTGCCCTGTTGCTATTTATAAACCCAGGTGAGTTTATAAATCAATCTGCAATTGAAAGATAATCTCTGATACTATAAGCAGTTTCTCAGTGGAGTTCCCCTTGATTTCCCACTGATTTTCTTGATTTATGGGTTTTCTGACTAAGAGAACTAAGAGGCTTTAGAGTGCTCCGAGGCTCACTGCTAGGGTATCATGTCTATAAACAAAGACCATAATCCCATGTAGCAAATCTATGTACATTTTTATCAGGGTTATTCTGGAAAAAAAAATCTCAGTTTCTTAACTTGGTAAACAAGTTCCCTGAAATGGCTGTGACAGATATTTATGTCCCTCACTCAGGACAGAGTATTTAAACCCCCTTACAGCCTTTTGTTCTGAAAAGGAAATCAATATGTAGATGGAATTATTATTATTACTATTATTGTTAGTATTGATGACCCGAAACTTTATCTCAGGCAGGTAAATCTGGTGAGAAAGCTCATATTTTTTTCACTGTTCTAATGATCTATGCTAGCATAAAGTCCACTTAATCTCTTATCTAGCTGGAGGATTGAGTAAACCTTTAGAGAGAATCAATAATGGAATATTTCTGTACAAGTACTAGATACCAAACAGCTGACTGTATTTCAGAACAATCTCTAGGCTGCTTTCAGCTGCAATGGGAATTGCTACTATTAGAAGGCAGAAAAAGTGGCAAAACTGGTTTGCCTCAATTCTTAGTTGTTATAAGTACATACTAACTTAAGCTATAAATAAAAGGAACATTTTGAGATGGTTGTGGTTGATGTTTAGTGTCCAGTTTTCAGAGTTCCCAAAGCAATAGGCACAAATTTATGTGCCAAGCTGTCTTTCCTGTTGAGATCCTGCACATCTTGGGATGCCTCAGCCTCCAATTAGCACTTCCAGAGGCATTAGAAGAAATTTGCTCAATGGTGTTTGCAGGGTGATATCTATTTGGTTTGAAAATAATTAATTTTTCTCAAGCAGTCAATGCTTGGGTGGGATCAGCTATGAAAACTCTTTTGAACAAACTCTTTTGAAAACCCTTTGGAGTATGTCTGCTTGCTTTTAAATTGTTGTTGATTGCCTCAGTTCACTATCTGCTTATCTCCAAAGCATACATCACGTGGACACACAGTCACAAATACTAGCCATGCCTCCAGCATGCCAATAAAAGTCAAAGTTTCTCAGTTCCTTCAGCCAAAAACCAACCATCAAACTTGCTCTATTAAATGTTCTTGCACCAATCTAGGAGGACAACTAATGTGGAAGGATACAAATTCTTGTGTTCCTCTGAAACATTTTGCCAGAAGAGTACTTTGGAAGAGTGTTTTATTTTACAGCATCCCTTACACAGGACATCTTTGTATTGAGTGTAACAGAGCCTGACATCTGAATCCGCTGGGCTCCTGGCAGCGCCGAGCTATCAGGTAGCTGCAGCCATCTCCTGGTTACTGCCAGGTGAAGCCCAGAGCCACTTCTTTCAGCAGCTGGACTCCACTCGACAGGAACTACTCCTCTCCACCCAGACTTTGGCCCTGTGGAGGCCGATTCCAGCCGGCTCTTCCCGAGCATCCCCCGCGGCGGTCGGGAGCGGATCAGCACCACGGCCAGCGCCCCCGGCCGCCCGCAGCCGCGCCCCGGGAACCCAAAGGAGCGCAGGAACCGCGGGAGAGGGAAGTCCTGCCTCCGTGCTGATGCTTTTTATGGGGACCAGACACCAAACGAAAGGTCAAAGCATGCTGTTTGACCTCCTCAGCTATATTTTAAACCGAGGAGAGGATAAAGATCTTTCACAGAAACAAATGGAATAGAAAAGACATTTCTGGGTTACCATCATGCTTCTCACAATGTTAGACTGAAAACAATTGGTGCAGCCACGGGGATTTTTTTCCCTTCTCATAACAGTAAGTGGCAATTTGCTTGTCTGCTGAGGGCAAAGGTAACTGCTGCTGATTGCCAGATCCAGTGTGAAATTAAGGAGCTGAAAAAGTATAAAGGGGAGGAAGTGACACATTATGTTCAAAAAGATCCATTCTATATTTCACCCCAACTCCCAGCGAAGAAACGTGACAGATGACATTCCTTACAGTGATGGAGCTGGCTCTGCAGTGAGACTGATCCGCAGCACTTCCATGTATGTCCTTGGAGGTGAGCAGGAAAAAGTTAGTGAACCGCTAAAAAAGTGCAGAAGTACAACCAGCATCGACTCTTGCTTTCAGCCAAAAGAGGAAGACAGAGACTGGATGTATACTAAGACTCAGGACTGCTTGAAGTACCTGCAGGATCTGCTAGCCTTGAGGAAAAAATATCTTGAAAACATCAATAATTTGAAATCCATGCATATGGCTTCAGATTCTCCAGCATCCACAAGATCATCCAAAACTGGAAAAAAGTCATTTCTTCCACTTCCTTCCAAAGAACCTTCTAAGGTAATTTCAAAGAACTTTTGCCATATGCTTAATCTTAAGCACCAAAATCATCAAAGCTATGTCACCTGTATTGATTTTCTGCTTTACTGCTTTCAGTCAGTTGTCATTTTTCTTTTGCACCAATTTAAGTGTTGCTAAATACGTTGAGATTCTTTCTAAGCAGTGTAAAATTAGGAATGAATGAGTGGTCATGGAAAGAAATGTATATGTCTCTGTTTGAGGGGGGAAATGTTGGGAGAGAGAAAGTAGGAAAAAATTCTAAGTATGGAAAATGTTGGAAATGAAAGAGCAAGCTCTGACCTTCTACTGAAGTACCTCTGAGTCCTTCACTATGATTAGTGAAGTCCAGCTTGACTGACAAATGCAGTAATCTCTGGGTTTCCTGGCAGTCTTATTATTGACAAAATTACTTGCACAAAATAATTATAAATTCGCTGAAACAAACAGCATTTTTTTTTTCTGAGCAGTAGTGCTACATTTAGCATCAGTGCAACCTCTACTGGTAGGATGTGGGGCATGAGGAATTCTTAAGGTTTCCTTTCTCTGTTCATTAATAAGTTGGTGGGTCATGTCTAGACAGTGAAATTCTTAACCCTTTACTGTAATGAAAATACAAAAATAAAAATGGAATATCATCTTTGGTGCAGATTATTTTCATGTATCCTAGAAATAAAAGCTTTATAGGTTAGCATGTCACTGGACAGTTCAGTGGTTACCTTGACTCTGGACTTGATTCAGTGAGGACAAAACAAAGGACTGCAGCAAGTGGATTGATCTGTTTAGGTAACATGACTGCAAACAAGACTTTAACAGGAGAGTCACAGGTTATCCCATGCAGTCTTTAAGCTGGATAATAATGGGAACGGTGGGAAGAAGGGATGTCGGGCTGAAATTACTGATTAGGCCAGGTTGACGTTACATAATGTTGCTGCCATATTTAGATGTTCTGTCACAGAGCAGAGTGTCAGAATGGTTTGTGAACTTCTGAGATGTGCTGCGGAAAATACTGCTTAAGAAAAACACCAAAGCTTAACTTGTTTTTTGGCAAACAATTGGATTGCCCACAGTCTGAGGCTAAGAATGCTGTCATCTGACTTTGGCCCTGTGAATGAACAGTCCTGGTAGTGACTGGCATGCTCACTCCATCACCCATCCCCTTGGAAACAGACAGGAACACCAGCAGAGTATTCTTGCCAACACAAATGGCAGAGTCACAGCTGCACACCTCTGGCTTCGTAAAAATTAGAGAGAGGTCAAGAAGCCTTTTACACAATTCAGACTATTCTTCCTAGCTACACATTTTATGTCCACAGATTGCAAAGTTTGTGTTATCACCAGGCTTGAATTGTTTTGTCCCAGGCTACCTGCTCTTATTAAATTACTTATCAGTGGGAATTCACTTCTTTCTCTAACCTGCTGCATGATTTATAGGAAGGTAATTTGTCCAGACAAACCTGTCCCCATGGGAGTTTTGATCCAAAGATCCCTGGGTCCTGGGATCTCACTATGGATTCAAAATGTGCCACTTGTGTCTAGTGGAAAAAAAGAAGAGAGGTGGGTCACATGTGGGGAGCACATTGACATGTCTTTAAAATGCCTTTTAACCAATAAGGGCTTAGTCATAATAGCAGTCACTATTTCCAGTAGATGTGTGGTAGCAGCTATCTTTTAACACTTCTCAGGATGTCAATCAACCCATAATGTCAGGAGGGGAATCAGCTAGTTCATCTCTCTGCCTCCACAGCACAGGGAACAGGCTGGTCCTTCAGAGGTGTGACATGGCATGCATCCTTTTCTCTCATTGAAACCCAGGGTAGCAATTTTCTGAGCTGGTATTGCAGCCTGACACTATACCTGACTTGGACCAGCAAGGAAAATATATGTCCCTTCATTAGGTAGAGCCTGGCAGGAATTATTCATCCCATTTGTACCTTCAGAATCCCTAACCCAGGTTTTATGACTGCTTCAGCATTTATAGATAGGCATTTCCTTTTTCATCAAGACAGGCTCCTAATTTTAACCTGTGTGCCTTTCCTGCGGGAATTATCACAGTGTTGAATGACTCATAATTTAGCGCACACCATCCTTTTTAATTTCAAAAAGACTTCAGCAATTTAGATCTGGATTAATTTCACCTAACCTAGGCATTTTAATAAGATGCTTTTATTAGTAACAAAGTTACCCCTCAATCCCTTTTCAGCTGAGAGAAAGAGCTGCCTGCAGAGGAGGGTTCAGCCTACTTAAGGCCTGACTCATCTTCTGAAGCTACTGGAGCCCAGCATTAATTACAGAAGGAGCCCTGCATGACTACATTTCTAATGTGTGTCTCCTTAGGAACCTAGTGCTAGGCAGGATAAATTT
Organism: Melospiza melodia melodia; assembly: GCF_035770615.1. Taxonomy (NCBI): domain Eukaryota; kingdom Metazoa; phylum Chordata; class Aves; order Passeriformes; family Passerellidae; genus Melospiza; species Melospiza melodia. Next base: position 88,747,889 of record NC_086195.1, read on the forward strand.
GGTCATAAAGCCCAGCTGTCACTTAGCCACCCAATTAAATGGCCTGGTACATGGATTCTGAGGGATTTCAAAACACCTGGCCAGTAGTGCCCAAGTGGAAGATACTTGTTGTTGAACATGCAACAGGATGGATATTGGTTAGATATCTGCTGCCCTGCTTTCTTTGATTTCTACACTGTGGAGTAGTTTGGACCTGTGTTTATTTTCTGACAGCCTGAAATGTGGCATCAAACACATCTTTCATATAGAGTATGCTCATTAAGAAATCATTGTGCCCAACCCTTGGCTAACTATTTTCTCCTTTGTCTGATCAACAGGCATCTATGGAAAGAAAAGGCACACAGTCCAGTTCAGATGTAAGAGAAGCAATAGCCTTCTTCGACTCAGTGATTGCAGACCTGGACTCAGAGAGATGGCGGAGAGTTCCTGACGTGGATCTGCCAAATGTGGATGTCGATTTTGATGGTGCAGTATAAACCAGCCAAATATGATGGGTTTTGGGGTGCAGAGGGTAGAGGAAGGAAAGGCATGGTGACATCACATTTGTTTAATTAATTTATTTAATTAATCAGTTGTCTTCTAGTTTTGTTTCCCAAATCTAGGACCATTATATGCAATATGTGAAATTACAGTAATATGTCACTTGTTCCCTGTTGAATGGGTGCAACTATTTTATGTGCAGTCATTACATGGCAAATATAGCACGTGCAGGGTTGGAATAGTGCTTGCCTTCTGCTCAGGGCTGAACTCCACCCTTGCATTTGTATCTCAAGCTGTCTATGGAGAATTATAGAAAGTATAAATGTATTTTTTTCTTCACTTTTTTTTTTTTTTTTTTTGAGAAATGACTGGGTGACTCCTTTACAACTCTCAAAAAAGAAGTCATTTGATGATTAGGTTAAATAACTGGAGGTTTCCATCAGAAAAAAAATGAGATTGCCCGAAGAAATGAAGATGTGCCAATTTAAGGTCATCCTGTATAATCAGCAGAGGGATATAGATGTTTCTCACCTTTGCTTCAGGCTAAGGTAATTAACTGAAGCTAAGGTGATTATGGTCATTTTAGCAGTGCCCAAAGAGTATATTTGAAGGGACTAGCTCTCACATACATATTTATGCTGCAGGTGTTGGAATTCTAGATAAAATGAATCCCATCCCGAGTGATATCCTGCAGTGAAACCAGGTTTGTCTCCTGATCTTGCCCCCAGGAAGGACCCAGCAACCACCCTTGCTGTGTTCTCTCACTGTGCAGATAAAAATGTCACTGACAAGCTGTTAATCCCAGATTGTCTTCTGTCTTCCAGTTGCTACCAGTACGAGTGAACACAGTCTGCATTCAAACTGGATCCTTCGGGCTCCCCGGAGATACTCACAAGACACTGCCCAAGCAGCTAAGCAATCCCAAAGAAACAGTCAGAGGAGAACCACTGGCTCTAGGAAAAGGCTGGAAAGGCATCCCATGTACCTGCCCAAAGCTGTGGAAGGGGCATACAGCACTTTAAAATTTAAACCTAAAACACGCAAGAAAGAATGTTGAAAGAAGAATGTTCCCTCTTTGTTCCCTTTTCACTTGAAGACAGAATATATGAAATAGGGCATGTAAGACCTCAAATTTTTTCTTTTTTTTTTTTTGTTTTGTTTTGTTTTGTTTTGTTTTGTTTTGTTTTGTTTTGTTTTTTACCACTGATCCATCACTTACACTCCAGAAATGACCTGTGCAGTCACTGAAAGTTCTTCACAGGGGACGTATTTACGTATTTTAAGCCATGGCTATTCCAATGTTGGACTCATATGAGGGTTTAACTCATCAAATTTTCTGTGCCTAACAATACTGCTTTGTCATTCAGCTTGGTGGGGGGGAACTCCAGCTTGACAAGCCTTTTTTTCTAGTGCTGTTACAGAAAGCAATGATTCAGAGATTGCCTGGTGCAGTAATTTTTCTTCTGACTCCAGTACTGCAAAGCATTTCAAGGAATTCAGCAAATATTTTGGAGTTTTTGCAGAGGTGTTTCCAATGTCAGAGCAGTGAAGCAGAATTTTCTCCTTCTGTTGTTTGTGAAATTTGTACGTGCCATCATTGACTCTTATGTTCTGAGAGTATACAGCAGCACCAAGATACACTCAGTCTGCAGCACGAGCAGAAAAGAGCTGGAGTGAGGGAATCAGCGTTAGAAACTTATGTTTAGGGTAATAGTGTGCTCCAGTGTGTTTTGTACTCTGCTTGCTATTAGAAATGGTTCTGTGGTTGGATGCATCAAAATAATCACTGCACCCAAAAATGTATGCAACTTGTTTCAAATGGTTACACCACGTGCTAATTTTCATCTAACACCCAGCTGATGAATCTAGGCACCCCAGCGTTCACTAGAAAAGCTTAAAGTCATGGAGAACACTTTGTGAATAAATTGGAGCAAAGGTTGTTCTCAGGGCCAGAAGAGAACTTGCAGACAAAGCCACCACATCACCTTTAGATTATACCAAATATTTGGAATTCTGCTACTCCATCATTAAAGACAATATATCAGGATGAATGAAGTCTAGAAGTGTTTCTCTTCATCTTAAAGGGGATATGTATTCCATGTGATACTTGGAATTAATAAGACCCACGCTCTGCCTGTCAGAGCTCATACTTTGTCTTAAGAATTTGCTAAGGTGTTTGGGATCAAGCTTTTACTTACTTAGATTTTTTTTTCATCTGGCATCATTCAGCTGGTGCTGGACTATGACAGATGGATCATGGCAGCACTGGTATGACCAGCTGGTGATTTGCTAGTGTTTCCCTGTTTCTATGATCAGTAGTTTTTGTGTCCACAGGCTTGGATGAATTTCCTAAGGCACTGGCCATCAATATAGCCCATCTGATATACGAAAACCCCCATAAACCTTGTGCCCTCGCACAGAACATTTGGTAGGTGTTAATTCTTGCTGATTTGTGTTCCCAGTCCTTGGGACTAAGTTATTCAAAAGGCATTTCTGCCATGGGCTGCAAGTATATCTCTGAAGTTAATGATCTAGGCCACTTTCTGTCACAAGATAGAAAAGTGCCAAAAAACCATATGTTCCTCCATTCAGAGCTGGCATCTCCTGTTTGATGAAAGCATTTTGATTCTTTTTCTAGTGATGTTTGTGAAGCAGATGGAAGAATTGTTTCTGTAGCACTTCAGTTCTGGAGGTGCTTTTGTTGCTCTTGGCCTAGTTTGCATTCTCTTGAAAATTACCAGTTTAAATAACATAATTGATACATACTCAAGAAGAGTTTAAATTAAGGTCTGGGTTTTGTCTCCCTGCTGTTGGTGCTTTTCACAATAGTCTGTATCCTTTATATTGTGTTGCTGCCTTTGTACCTCCCCAGTTCTGTACTCTGCACCCTGAGCTGAACGCCCTTTAAACTATTCTGCCTCTGAATGTATTCATGGAGTTCCACTCAGCCAGGTGGGATAACCAGAGCACAGCTTGTTCCAAACACACCCCTAGGATCTGGCATGCCTCGAGGCTGCAGCTCTGTGTATGTGTGAGAGAAGGGGGACAGTGCTCAGAACTGTACATTTTTGGCAACTGTGCCACCCTGAAACTCCTCTCCAAACAAAATTTCATGCTGAAGTTTCCGAGGAACATTTTTACTGACTGTGTGGGCATCTTTTTGCTACTAGAACCTGCAACATGGATGGGTGCTGACAGGAAATCTCACCATCTTGTTTGAGTTACTACAACAGAATTATGCATGTGCATAATTAAAATACTGATGAGAAAAAAGAAGAAAAGAAAAGGATTCCAATGTTTTTCTGCCCTGGGCTGTGTTTCATGTTCATAGTGCCAAGGTTTTATGCATTGGAGTAACTGATCTCTTTGCTATTGTTTTAAGAATGCATTTTGATGTGCACAACCAGACTGCTTCAGCATGTGCAAAGCAAGCAGTCCTTCGCTGTAACCTCCTGTCTGTCCTTGTAAAACAGACATCTCTGATCATCTGGTTGTGATAGGGGGTGAGGGTCCCCCTGCTGTCCAGCAGAGAACCTTCAGTGTGAAATTGGGTTTGCTTTTATGAATAAGAGACAAAGTGGGGGGGCAAAATCAGATTTATAATTTCTATTTGGATTCTGTCATTTTTCTCCACTTTTCCTAAAGTTCACTTCAAGCCAGTCATCATCTTGGAAAATTCTAATTAAGTAAGTAAAATAAACCAGTTTTTCTCTGAGAACATGTTCTATCACCTTTCCCATGAATACAGGCACCTTCCTTCTTCTTCTAGCATATTAGCCCCTGTATGCTCCTCACTGAGCATGGCTCAGCTCCAACAGAGTTGTGGAGAGCAGTGCCTGCATCTCAGGGCACTCTCTGTGGAGGTGGGAGTTGAGGCTTCAAAGGTCTTGTGCTCGAGCAGCTAGCAAAGCACAGAGGGAGCAGGAGAGAGGAGAGGGGACCATCTCCATCCCAGTGTCAGCTGCCTCCTCAGAGAAGGATTTAGTGTGGATGGCAGCACCCTCTGTATCATCCCAAGACAGAGCCCTGCCCCTGCCTGGCACTGGCTCATCCTAGGCAGCTTTCTACCCAGCTTCCAGGAGCAGTTGGTTGCCCTACAAAAGTGCTTCCCATCTGGGCTGAATCATTCCCTCGTGGCTTTGCAGGAAGAGCTCTCTGCATGGACACTGAAGGGATTCTCTCTGTCGTGGCATGCCCTCTAAATGACCTTGCTGCAACCTGCAGGTGTTTTCAGGCATAGCATCCTAGAAATTAAGCAGCTACTAGAGGTGTTCTGACAGTGCCAATCACACAGAAGAGTTGTTCATGACCGGCAGAGCTCTGAGTGACCTAGATCTTTCTAAGAGATTGTTAGTGAGCCCTCTGAGTCATGCCCCCAGGCCATGGTAATGAAGGGCATTAACCAGGAGCTCTATCGATCAAGGTCACTGTGTGCCAGTGTTCCCTGCAGCGCTGATCCCCAAGAGCTCTTTCCCAGAGTGCACTGGAATAATAGGCAAGGTCTTTGCAAAAACATCTCATATTTTGTTGTTTCAAATCCAGCTCAGCTGAAGTATTAGGATATGTCAGGTCCTTCTAGCCTGTGTCATTGCTGAGTGCTAGCTCTGAAGTGGCCCTGACTACAAATTTCTGTGACAGCACATCCCCATCGGTCTTTGAGAAACTGAAGACACTGTGTACAGGAATCCAGAAACTGAGGAGAGGTGAAGTCTGTTGAAGGAATCACGTCCTGGAGGATTCAAAATAATTTTGTCTTTTTGGGTTGAGCAACTCAGTGTAATCACAATGCATGTAAGCGAGGGGAAATTGTAAGGGTCTTTGGCAGAAACAGAAGAAATATAGGCAGCTAATGGAAAGTTGGCAGCTGGACAAGATGTAAGCTCTGGTTTGAATCTTGCAGTGCCATAAAGTTACGATGAAGGCAGAAGGTGTCAGTATCGCCTCGAGTAACGCAGGAAGTCCTCCGAGGTAATGCATAGAAAAATTCATGGCTATCTGCTGCTCCAGCTTTGAGGGGGTGTATTAAAAATATTAGATTCACACCTAGTGGGTGTCTTGAAAATTTTCACAGCTGTTGGGTCAGTTTGTCATTCTGTTTGGGTAAATTTGGGAGAGTGCCTCCTGTGATTTGGTGGTGGGGCAGGCCCACAAGGAGATGAAAGCAACACGGAGCTGACCAGTCACAGCAGGCTCTGTTTAGGAGGGTTTTGCCAATTTTTGGGCCTGTAGCTCTGAATTATGCCCATGGTAAGGAGAAAACAGGCTGCACAAAGTTGGTGGAATGACTCTTTAACTATTGTGAGTTTAGCAGGTAGAAAAATGTTCTGCAAGAATTTTGAGGGCAAACCATGACAAATGAGCCCAGCTGCTTCAGACCAAACTGAGAAGCAGAAGCTAAAGCCTGTTGCTTGATTAGCAGCAATTTAGTGCATGATGACAACTTTTCTACTACTAGGCTTGTCATATTAAAATATTGTCCATCTTTTATAAGGCAACCATCTGAATGACTCAGTGACTGTGATACCCTGACTCCACACAGAAGATGAGGTAACCTATTAGAGAAAATATAAAAAGAATTTATGGAATTAAAAGTGATGTATTCCACCCTTTAATAAAAGTGAGATTGAGAAGGAAGCAAGACTTTACCAAGAAGTTTATGGCACTGACAGGGAGGCACAGCACATGACAACAAAGTAAAATAAGTGATTGAGCACAAACCTTCCACAATTAAGCGCTGGGGACTGTCACGGCATCAGCTCTTGAAGATTTCTAGACAGGTAGCTAAAATTGTGACTTGGCCACACGGTGGCAGTTCATTCCTAGCTATTCTGCAACCCTCCTATTTCTGTGAACAAGAGAACTGAAGATGAAAGTAAAAGGGAAGTTTTGTCCTGCTTCATCAAGAGACAGTCAGTGTGTGTATCTGTTATTCACCTCTGCACTCCTTACTTCCCAGGCAGTTGTTTGGCAGTTTCCAATGATCATTAGTTCTTTAAATGAGTTTACTTTTCCAGGGAGAGATTTCCTTAGGCTATAAACAGCCATGACATCACAGGGGACACTGAGACCTCAGTAAATCATGGCTGAGAGGGGGTGACCACTTGTCTTTTACTGTGGCTGGAAACAAATGGACAAAGTAATGTCATCGCTAGGAATAATGCACTCTAAGGTACAGAAAATACAAAGATGGATCAAAAAAAATAAGCAGAGGAATTTAAGATTCAGAAGTTCAGTCTTGAGATAGGTCTGAGTTAAGGATTCTGACCTGATTCTGGAGTTTCTCCCAAGGCCCAGGAGAATCAGTATATGATTTTCCCAGCTTCTTGGGGTTTGTAATGCTGTTATTCCAGAATTTACTAATCCAAGCAGTTTGGTTAGTCAAAAACTAACCTGCTCCTGCTCCTGTGTCTTCCAGGGGTATGTTTTTATTTAGGGCATGAAAGCCAATCTTCTATATTTTTTCCTCTTTTTTTATGCCAAAATACTAATTTGAAGGGGGAAAAAAGGAAGATGTCTTTGCACTGCTTATGACTACAAGTCAGCAATGGCAGATTTAGTTGGCTCTGTGGTCTCAAAATATTCAGACTAATAAGGTTCCCTGCATTAAAAAGAGCCCTGGCACTGCTCACATGCAGGCTCTCAGTCTGTGCTGGGTTGTGTCTTGATGTGACACTGGGTCCTTTTGAACTGCCAGACATGCAGCCATCATATACAGGTATTTGTGTGTGGAACAGCAAGGGAGGAAGGGGCTTGCTCAAGGATAAACAAGTTGTTCCTAAGTTAGAGCTAGCTTTAGTATCACTTCACTGAAAGAACTAATTCATAGCATTCTTACTCTTCAATAGCTTCACTTTTCAGTTTCCAATATGCAGAATTAATTTTACCACCCTCACATCAGGGATACAGATCATTGCTGTGCCAGGAAAGTGAGGGGATTGGTGGAAGGACTCTGGTGCATGCAGAGGTGACCTGCAATTGCAGTTGAATAAAGCCAAGTGGGCACACTTGGGGCAAGATTTGCACTCACCCTAAGTGGGATTTTCAAAAGGCACATAACTAGCATCAGTGGGAGTAAAGTGACTCTGACAAATGCACTGGTGCCTGACTGCTTCTGGAAAAGCTGGTCTGGAGCCAAGCTTGAGCAAACACAGCTTCACTTCTAGGAATTAAATTAGACTCATGAGAAGTCCAGAATTAGGCTAGTCTTTCTGCCTCTAAGCCTATTAACTTTAAGCCCTGGGGTTGTGTCATTCTGAGTTAGAAAGGACTGTCCCACACCTCTGTCACATTTCTGCAGTCCTTGCTGCTCTCCTCCTGCAGGGCTGGGGGTGTTACTGATCTTCCCATTTAATTTGAGCCTGAAGAATTTGTTGACAATGTTCCTCAAAGTTCAGTTACTTACAAACCCAGAATTGATATAAATGCTTTGTGAATTTGAGAAATCTTGCTGCTCTTATTCTCACACAGCTATGTCTGAGGGTTCTTGCAAGAGGCATTCAAAACTGATGTACTATTAAAAATAAAAAAAAAAGAAGACATGAAGAAGAAAAGAAAATCACATCTGCAGTGTCAGAACAGTAACAAGCAGGTGGAAGTTGGTTGCTGCAAAGAGAGCACAGCAGAAGCAGCAAGCAGGCAGTTTGACCCTGGTGAGCTTCTTCCAGAATCACTGTTTAACATGAAAATATGAGGTGAGAGAACAACAATCCAACATCAAGCTTTGAATGTCAGATAAAAATGCCAGTTTTTGTATGGTTTTCTGAAAATGCCAGTTGTCTTCCACTCAAATCTGATATGAGATCCATTAATTTCCTTTTTTTGTTCTGTCAATAGTTCAGTTATATTGGTTCTAAAAAGATAAAAAATTGCCCAGAGATTATTTTCTTGTAGCTGTCTTTAGTCACACTCTTCCTTCAAAATTTACTGTTTTCTTTATGAAAACTTGAATTATTGATGTGAAGAATTTAGGACTGGGGGTCAAAATGAGTAAAACTATTAAAAAATGAATGTACACAAAAGTGAGGGCACTGGGCGTTTTTTAGGGTCCTACTATCACACTTTAACTAACATTTAATGAGCTCTGTTTTTCCTCTTTTATTCCATGAAGTACAGTATATTAGTGTTTTCCCTTCCTTTAGTATGGATTTATCAATTCATGTCTGAAATGTCATTATAGAGACCTTTGGCAAAGAAACCTGCTAAAAACACATGCATTTGATCCTTCAGAAGAGAAGTACTGGTCCGAATGCGGATTTTTTTAATGGGGTCAAAGGGAGTTAAAACCTGATTCTGTGTGAGAAGAATTATCAATAGAATTGGGGCCCCAACAGCTCTGCAATTCACAATTATAATTAAATCTGAGCAGCTTGTGCCAAAATTCAGTGATGAGTCATATCCCCATACAGGTTGAGTGACTTGTGCTCAGCGTAAATCAGGAAAGAACTCAGAAGAGGCAGAGACATCTCTCATCGGTGGTGACAGATTCATTTGCCCATGAGATTAACAATGCCTTTACCTACTGCCAGGTTTACCTTTCCTCTCTGGGTTTCATGTGGTGAGTGTGATAAAACAGATTCCTTCATGCGGCCAACCTGTGTCAGGAGGCAGCACAGAGCTGACAGAGACCCTCTTGGCTCAGTGGGGACCCTCCACCCTCTGACTGGAAGGACTTCCTGAGCCAGGGAAGGGGACTCTGTGCAACTCACCCTGAGCTGTGGCATGGGCTGGGAAACACTCCACTGGGAAACTCATGCAACTCATCCCTCCACTGCCCTGGTTCATTGACAGGAAGGATGGTTTCATTAATAGATCACAGAAAGTACATTTTTAGCTCAAAAAATCCTCGATGAGTTCATAGTGTCGTTAACTGAGCTCATTACTTTTGGGGTGTATTCTTATTCAGCAGAAATCTTAAATGACAGGCCCGTGGCAATGCACAGTTCAACAATGATGATACTTAGGTAAAAATGAGTAGCTAGATTTCTCACTAGTAATTTTTGAAAAAAGTGTTTCAGTGCCTGCCAGGTGGTTTGCACAGAACACAGCCCTGGTCCTCAGGAAGGAATTTCCATCCTAATCTACATTGCTTGACTTAATTATTAATATGAAGACTAAACACAGACAGATGGCAAAATAAACTCTGTTAGGTTGGTGTGAATCCGAAGTTCCGTCCACCAACATAACTGGGTGCAGATATTGAGCCAAAACATATAGACAGCTCTTAATGTGAGTCTGAGATGTCACAGTTTGCACAAAAAAAAGACCTGAGAATCAAGTTCTTGGCCTCTGGGGCGCGTATATCAAACCAGGGTGGATGGTGACATTTGTAGAGATTTTCTGGCTCTTTTCAGCATGCACACACATGCTTAAGCTGGGCCTCACTCTCATTTTTTTCTGGATCTGGCAGCTTGCTTTCTATGCTGAGCTGATAGTAGTTTTGTCTTTCAGATGTTTACTTGTGTTGTGCCTGCAAGCTCGCCAGAAACACTCAGGCTCAGGCTGTTCTGCCTGTGCTCTGATTTTTTGCTCTCAGCCTCTGAAATGGTTTTGCATGCAGTGTGTTTTATTTCTCCTTCCCCCACCCCCGTTCCTCACCTCCCACTATAACTGTATTTCTCTGGTAGTGGCTAATTGCACTAATATCAGGAGAACAGGAAGAAAAATTTAACGATAGGTGTAGCCAAAATACAAGAGCAGGCAGAGAAAGTGGACTGACTGATGTAGGAATTTTCCACTAGGTATAAAAAATTGTAGATGTGCAAACTCTTCTTTACAGGGTACGTGGGCTCCTCTCAATCTGTCTGGAGTGACTCTTACCAGACAAGGACTTGTGCATCCAGCACAAGCCAGGGTCCAGCTCCTGTGCAGCCACCAGAGGCTGATAGCCACTCATGCAGGATATTAATCTCAGGGGTAGGATGAATCACCTTCTCAAAATGCCTTTCTCTCACAATCCATAAAGGGCCAATTAGCCCTGACTACATGCATGACTTCTAGCAATCCAAAGGCAGGTGAAATGAATTGCAAATCCTTTCTTTGCAACATGTGTGATATCTCAGAGCAGTTCAACCTGACTGTAGCCTAAATATACCTCCGCGTCTCCCTTTGCAGTTTTCATGCTGCTTTGTTGAATCTTACAGGGCAATCAGAAAAGAATTGAAAATTAAATCAATGCCAGTAGCTGCACTGGGAAGGTGTTTGAATTTACTCCTGGCTGCTTTATGTCCTTGGTATTGAAGATCTATAAAGGAATCATGACAGGTTGCTTTCTACTATCTCTAACTCCTATCTCTATCAGGAGTTTCACTAGGAAGATAAGAGTGACATCTATTTATTTATTTCAAACTAGGAATCTAAACTCTACTTTTGACATCTTAGTGTTAACCACTCCTATATACTCATGCTATCTCCCTTTCCTTCTCAGCCTTTCCCTGCTCCCACTGGGCCAGAGACTCTTTCTTACTCAGGTTTTTGTAGCATCTGACATGCCAGGATCAAGGTCTTTTCTGGACCCTCTGGAAATTGCTCAGATGCAGAAGATGCAGAGGGACACATATTCTGATGAATGATGATTCTGTGTAGTTTTTTTTCTGTGGCATCGATTGATCTTTCTCAACAGGGGAGAAGAGAGCTCAGCACTGAGCTCTGCACTGAGCTATAGGATAGAAGGGATAAGACTCTGTAAAGAGATAAGGCTAATTCCTTCCTCATATGGCTATTTTTTTCACTTTCTGTGTTTCTGTTTGAGGAATCATACCTTCTGGACAAGGCATGGAGGAACCCTTGCATGCCCACTGTGTTCCCCTCAGCCCATCACTCCAAAGATCTCTTGATAGAGATTTATCCAATTTCTTTACTTTTTCCTTGGAAATCGCTTTTATAAAATCAAGAAGTTTAGAGATTTCTGTGTCCTGCTTTCTGGCTCCCCTGTATCCAGCTCTATCATTGGCAGGATCATTTTCAGAGGGAACTAGACTGGATGATTTTGGCTGTATGTTACCTGAATCATTGTGCTCCATATTCTTCAGGCAGGAATCAGAAATATCTTCATGACTTTTGCTCTGTATGATGATGTTACTGATTCATGTGACACATGCCAGTAAGGAAAGACATTTTGCTCCTTCTCTATGGCTTGGAGAGCACACCTAGGCCAGTGCCTCCTGGCAGACCCTGCTGTCAGACCAAGGTGTTGAGTTGTTAGCAAGTTCAGACTCCTGTATGTCAGTGTCCACACCTAAGTTAGAAGTCTAAGCTCCAGGATGATGGAGATTTAGTCAATGGATCAGGTGAAGTCTGTGGTTATCCAGCTGACCTGCTGATACAGCTCCTCCAGTAAAGAAGTAACCTCCACAGACTCTGTCAGCTCATTCAGGAGGAGCTCGGTTTCAGGTGCCTTTAACCTGTCCTAGAGGCTGTCCCTACAGAGTGATGGAAACATGGGCATGACCACTCAGCACACGGAGAGCACAGCACCTCTGTGTGAACAGGCAATCTTTGTTCTCTGAGTTCCCACTTGCACAACATCAACAGCCTTCCCTGTTTCTCCCTGTATACAACCAAAGCTCATGAGTGAGAAACTCTTCTCTGGGGCTTGCCCCAAACTAGTCTTGATTTTCATCAACAATATCTCAAAATATAAACAGAAATCTCTGTGAAACAAGCAGGAGGAAGGGGATGCCTCATTCCAGTAGGTTAGTTTATTTTCCTGATCTTTGCTCAAGATATATCTCCTAGGTCAGACAGGTAGCATGCTGATCCCACCAGCAGCTTCTATGTCCAAGCTTTTCTTCGTGTCTGTAGGTCTTTGGGAGTTCTCCTCTGGAATGAATGTACTATATTTTCATCTGGAAAGGAGGACAGAGAGAGCAATGCTTCTTTGCTGCTCTTTTGCCAGGGGAGGTCTTTGTGATGCCAGGCCAGGCAAGTGCTGTCTCACTCGTACTGCGCCTGGCCAGGCCTGCCCTGAGTCTTGCTTTGAGGAGAACTGAGAAGAGGAGACTTGCTGAGGAACAGTAGTCACATGCAGGAATTCATAATGCAAAGTACTTCCATTTTTCAGCTCCAGGCCCCTCCTACTCCTCCCCAGAATTTAATGGCCACCTCTCTTAGTCCTAAGACTTTAATTTGATCATATCCGAATAGCAGTGGTTATGCAGCTGGTGTATGCAGTGACAGATACTCCATAAATAACAGGCAGAAAAAATTGCAGTAACATTTAAAGAGTCAGACGAACATAATATTTTTTTGTTTTTAATTTTTATTTAGGTGTGTGGGACACAACTTTCTCTCCCAGATTTTATGAATAAAATCATAAAATTGCCTGGTGTTTCCATTTCAGAAATGCACATCATCTTGCACACACACACTACGCCCCACACCCTGGCCCAGCACACGCACACAGAAGCTTCATGACTTGAAGTTTTTTACTCTGGATGAAATTATGATCCAGATGTTGAATTTGGTCCTTCTGGTGTGAATCTGGAATCATTATGTCATGACTAAGATTCTTTAGGTTTTACAAATCTGTAGGAATATAAATTATTATTAAATCTTGCTATAGTTGTTACCTTATGAGGCACATTATATACTAAATTTTCCTGTTGATGTACTAGGTAAGAGCTAAAATGTAGGTTGAACCAGAGAGAAAAGAGAAAATGTGTTTACTTAATAAATTTGGGTAGGATTTGACATAGAATAATTTACTTTAATCATTAGGACATAATATGAAGCTATGACTGCTTTTAAATAAGGCGATCTAGAGTCTATTTCCGGAGTTCTTCAACGGTGAGCACTGATGGAGATTTTTAATCAAGAAGAGGAGTGCAAAGAGGGAGAGAAGCATGTAGTATTTCTTGTGCTGCAGAAGTTTAACAGCCCAAAGAGGAAAACAAGAATAGACACAAATTTAGAAAATGGAGCCTTTCATAAAGGTAATGAGGTGCATTCAATGATTTACAGAAATGAGGAAAATTGCTTACAATTTTCTCTTCCAGTTTGGCATTTTTTTCATCTACCAGAAATATTTCAGTGATAACACACATTATAGCCTTGAAGTCTAAAAAGGGATGGGGAAGAATGAGTTGGATTGTCTTTTATCTTGCCATTCACACAAGGCAATTGTCTGTGAGCCAAATCAAGGCAAGCAACTGTATTTTATACAGGTGTAAATGATTGAAGGATATTTTTCAAGGGTGATTCAGCTGTCGTATTTTGGATGTCTATTTTCAGATGAGATGAATTGCACTGCAGAAATGCTTGTTTCTTCTTATTGTCTATAAAGGGAGCCTGGGGCAACCAGCTTGGATAATGGGAAAACATAACAAAAATGTGCAAGAGAGTATTTGAGAATAAATGTATGAGTATGTATTGAAAGAATGCATCATCATCCTTTCACAGACTGAAGCAAAATTAATCTTGCACGCACCACTGCCATCTCATGTTTAGTAAGTGCTTCTCTTTCAGCCTTTGCGTTATCTAAGTGCATCATGTTAAAACAGTGTATTGAGATGATTCATGTCATGCCCAGGAACATGTGCACACTCACATATGTTCTTCTCTGTGCTGTTCCCTAGACAGCATAAGCTGAAGCTTCACAGCAGACAAAGCTCTGTTCAACATTGTCATGAAATGGAGAAAAGAAATCCTGCTGGGATATCGTGCAGAGTGTGTGAAATTAAGGCAAGGTGAGAGAACATCCTCTTTATCTCCCGTACAAGGATCAGAATGAGTTATGGGTCTCAGCAGTGCAGACACTTTCCCACGAGGGAGACAGCCTGCTGAATATAAATATTGTAAGCAGTGAGTCACCAAAGGTGATGTCATTGATTTATGCAGGGATTGCAGAGTTTGGATTTGGTGGGAGAAGTTTTCTTGTCTAAATGCAGCCAGACCATGATATGCAGTGAGTTTATTTTCTTCTGGTTGTCATAGACTTTTTGCTTAACTTATGTTTGGGGTGCATTGGGTTATCTTCTCAGGAAAAATATGTATTCTGTATCGCCCTTCATTTCTTTCAATTATTTTGTGTACATTTGTCCTGAAAGAAAGTTGGTTTTTCATCAGTTATATAATTGCTGTGATTGCTTATACAACTAGAGGAGGAGACAAGAATGGTCCTGTTAGCTTTCCAGAGAAGTGTCTGAAGTGAAAAAAATGCAACACACCTTTGATAGCTGTTGTCAGAGGGGACATTGATGTCTGGAATGATGATGAAGAGGAAGAAATTATTTATTCTTTGTGAGAATGGTAATTCCTCAGATTTTAGATAGGCACTGCTGATGGCTGCCTACCACCACCAGCAGTGTTAGTGCAGACACACATACAGGTACACCAGCTAAAGGAGACATCCCAGTTTGAAGGACTGTTGATCCAGAATGTGCCAGGATTCATGTACAGTATATATCTGTATACATTCCCAGATGTGCTGCAGTTCAGTATTTTTGGGTGACTGTCTTTGGCTTCTTTTTCTCCTTTTTGAACTATTCCACTGGTCAGCCACAGAATTTCAATAGGCTGTGGCAGCCAAAATACTGCCATTTCTACCAAACCTCATGAACTGGCAAGTATTGCTTTTCTATGTCCATGGGAATATTTGTAATGAAGAAAAAGTCATCTCACAAGTCACTGGAGAGAGGCAGTTCTCTAGTGTTGTACATAGAAGTTTTGTATAGCAATAAAAAAACATGAAGGTACAAAGAAAGGCAGAAGGACATTGAAAACCTTCAGCAAGGCTTTTTTTTTTTCCAAGCAGCATTTTTGCCTCTCAATATCCTCTCCATGATCTTGGTCTCTCTATTTTGTCTTATTATGTTCTTTTACAGAGAACTTTGTGGAAGAAACCAGAGAGAGGAGAAGATAAAAAAAACCACAACAAAACTGAACAACAAAAATCTAACAAACAAAAAGATTAGGCAACTGAAGATTTTGTGAATATATGTTTTATATAAACTCAAATATTATATGGAATATCAGCTTTTCTGGAGATTTTTTTTTCATTAAGCAGCTTCCATTTCCAAGCACCTGAGATTCTAAATATAATTTTCTGATATGATATGGGGTTTTTTGTTGTTTCTTTACATTGTCATGGCAGCTCCCAGTGAAAACTTTAGCTCTGACTTCAGTGGGAATGAAGAGAAGTTACCAATGAACACATTAAAAAATCTTTTCGTTAATGCATCATTACAAATAAGGTTACCTCTACTTTTGTTCTCTGTTTGGAACATCTTGTTCATGTCTCCATGAAAATTACAGCTGTTGATTAAAATGTGTGGAAAACCTTCCAAATGTCTTTGATTCTCATCCGTGAGACAAGTCCTGCTTTCATTGTGTCAAAGGGCAGGGAACGGAGATAAAGGGTGGCAGCAAGGACAGGATTTGTTTCCTAGAAAGTCTTTTGGGTGTACAGAGCTCTTCCTGGATGGCAAAATATGGTCGTCTTCTATTTTGTGGCCAGGTGCATCAGCCAGATCCATAAGGCAGTTGATTGTCTACTTCTAGAGAGCATAGTGGAAAAAACAGAGAATAGTGTCTCCAATGAATGAGGTATAGCTCTCTGTGGGGAGTGTGATGAGCTGAAGATACAGCTGTACCTCAGCCTTTGTAGGAGGCTTTCCTCAGTTGTTTATACTAGCCTGTTCCCTCAGATTTCCTTCCAAGGAGTCTTGGGATGAGTTCTAATAGTTGTGCCTAAATTAGGCACAACTATTAGAACTTATCCCAAGACTCCAAGCAAAGTTAGATTGTATTGTTTTTATCACACATTAATCCATGGGTTGGGAAGGTGTGAAGGAGAAAAATGAGTGTGCTAATAGTGTCATTGGCACATGCTTTTATTTAAAGGGTAATCTTGGATGATCTGGGTGGACCCCACGCAATGTAGGATGCACTTGTGCTCCCTCAAGATTTGCAGCTTGATGTACCTAGAGGAGCTGAATGTGAAACTCCCTGACACTGCATCTCATGATGCGGCAAAAAAATATCTTCTTGTGACGAACCAGTGGCACCTGGCAGAGACAGAGCTTTCAAACCATCTGGAGAGGAAGAATGGAAGAGGTCCAAGAATTTGGAGGCTGAAAAGGCAGAGACTGTCCTGTATGCCATGCTGCCAAAACACATTAGGTTAAGGAAGCTTAAGGAATCAGCTTGGTTCCTTCCTTGGAGGTTTCTGCCTTGTCCTCTCCTTCTCCTAATATGTATGGTTTTAAACTTTGCTGCTCCCTTTGTAGCAGTGCATTTACCAGAGCAGTTCCAAGGTATTCTTTTTCTCCAGACGATGAATTACAGCACCCAGGGCATACAAGCATCATCAGGGACACTTGCAGCTATGATGATGGGGAACAGATGGCTGCACATGAGGAACAGGCCTTGCCTGGGAGCTCTACCCAGGAGAGTTGCATCATAAATTCATGCCTGATACCACTGCTAGAAAGCCTTTTAAAAGAGAACCCTGTTATGAAGAAGTAGATGTAAAAGTAGATAGGTTGTAGCAGGAAAGGAGGGCATTTCTGGCATGTGTATTTTCTGATCTTCAGCCTGGAATATACCAGCTCATCAAAGTCCTGTACAACATCTACCAAACAAAATATTTTTAGCCACTACAGCTAGAGGTGTCTGACTGCTTCTTGCGCAGCACACAATAACTTACTGCCCGGTGCGTGTGTGTCTATTTGTGTTAGAATTCCTAGCTTCAGCATGTCTGCACAAAATGGTGATGGTGAATTCGGAGTTAATGCTGCAAATTTATGCCTTTAGTGAGGTGCCCTGTGTGGCTCTGGGCATTTACACTTCTTCAGGCAAATCTGGTCTATAAACAGCTACAAAATAGAAGTGACCCAAATCCTGTCCAACATGGCTGCGGATATTAGAACACTCAGGCTGGGATGTCAAAAGAAACTTTGAAGGGAGATGTCCTAACTTCAATCAGCATAATTCAGCTACCAAACAGAGAAAGATGGGAATCTTTCCTATTCTTAAAGAAAGCTTTTCTTCAGCTTTCAAACCAATTAATAGAAATTTGGCAAATTACAGAAATCTGTTGTCAAATTCTATTGCTGACTTAGTCAAATAAGAATAGAAGCCTTTATGGGGAAATGTACATCTAGGAACTGAGTTCTTCCTCATGAGAATTTGATTCCTGTACAGTACTCTTCAATGATGTTATGACAATCACAAATATTTATTCTGTCTGGGAGCCCTTCCAAACAGCGGATATGATGAATTAATTGTATTCAAAGTTTGATCAATTTGCCAATGTCCATCAAGTTTATAAAGTAAGTGTTTCCATTATTGTTTTCTTTGGTGGGTGACACTTTTTTGTGTGTATTTTCTTTGTTTGGGTTGGTTTTATGATGAGCTTTCTTCTGTCCAACCCAAGACAATCTGATGTCATCACAGGAAGTGAAACTGGCTGAAAATGTGGGGTGTACAGAGTTCCTTCAGAACTTCAAACATCAGGTCTTGTAAATAGGTCTTTCATTCCTTTCAATTCTTTGAGATAAGACTTTACAGATCTCATGAATGTCCCTTTCACTCATATATGTAAGGAAAAAAAAAGGCAAACTAAAATCTTGTCATTGGGAAATTTTTGAAGTTGTACTAAAAAAAATGGCTTGTCCATGTTAAGGATAAGTACTTATTCCTTCAATGGCTGACACCCACACCTTCAATGACAATGGAAACATCTAGCACATCCTAAGACTGGGACGTTTTCTGAGTCCATTTTATCCCTATGGGAGCTTTACCATTAACTTTATAGGGTCACAGGGATTGAGCATTGCTTGACTGTAGAATCTTCTGCTCTTCAGATGAAGCAGTTGTTGATGATGGTTGGGGGCATCACAGTGCCCATCACCAGCTGTGCACGAAGAGCAGCCAATCATGGGGCCCATGGCTGAGAAGCCCAACCTGGGAGGTATGACTGGATTCTTGCTCTGGAAAAGATGCTGTACACCAGTAGATATTCAAGCAGGATTTCAATTTCCAGTGAATGTCAACATATTTGCACTTCAGGTTGATATTCATGTGTAATGCTGAAATCAGGCTGTGGGACTCTAATTTTGCAGCAGGAAAAACTTTTCAGTTCAGAAACCAATAAGGCACTAAAGCATGCATTTAACCATAGCCAAGTAGTCAGTTCACTGGCAATTTAGAGAAACAAGCACTCAGAAAAAATCTTCGTCTTTTTTGGTATATGTGCTTGGGGATAACCACAAAGTCATTTAGTAACTTGTGCACAGATACAAAATAATTGATGTAATGGTTTATTTTGCACTTGCATTTTGCTTACAAGAGGTACTTACACAAGGACATGTTAAATTGCTCATTGAAAATATGCAATTTTACAGCTCTTTATCAGCCAGCTATAAAAGCATAACATTAATTGTACAAGTACAGAAGGCTGACTTTAGCATGCTGGGTTGTAAGGAAGAGAGAATAGTCTGGTGGAGACATGTTCAAAGTGATGTTTTTCATGAGTGCACTGGGGCTGTAATCCCTTCTCCTCTTCTGCCAATTGCTGTCACAGGCAACAGTCACAAGACAATAGGAAAACAAATAAGGTGTTACAGTCTCAATCTTCGCCTTACAAACACCACCTGCCCAATCATTACCCCAAGGCTAAAGCTTTGTTTCTCCAAGTAAGTGGACAGGTTCCTACAGAGGAGTAAGAGGTTACTTAGGCCCTAGAATGTTAAGTGAGGACCAGCCTTTTAAAACTTTTGCGAGGCATGGCTGTTCAAGAAGGACTACAAAATATTCTAGGTAGAGACAATGAGAAGCTGATATGATGTTTCCTTTCTGATTCTTAAATACTGATCAGAGTTGGGATCTGCTCTGGACCAGTGCTTGCTGGGGCTGGTGATGACAAAAGGCCAAAAGCACCACTTGGTAGGAGATACTGTCAACACAGCTTACTGGAGAGAAAGTCACAGTCTTCCAGGAGTGCCCACCTCAGATCAGCAGCTCTTCAGTAAGGAAAAAGAAGTGTAGATGCAAACCTACCTGAGTATTTTCTTCCTCATCACTTTTGGCTAGAGCAATCATACAACAAGGGTCATTTTGGAATTATCTACAGCAGGTTACTTTGGGGATGTTCTCAAGATCAGTCAAATCAACATGAGTCAGTGGAAAAAGGTAGCTGATTCAGGGGATAATCCAGCATGTCTGAGAGAGACATCAAGGGAAGCTGTAAGTGGAGGTGTGAATACTGCCACCCACACACATATACCATGCGAACAAAATTATTTTCCCATTACTTAATATTTCCACCCACCACCCAAAATCCAGGTGCTTAAATGGAGGAGTAAGATTCTCCTAACCCTCACCTTGTAAAAATCCTAGCAATTGCTTTACTCACACAAGAGCCAATTGTTGGCAGACAGATGCAGGCCTCTAAGCAGTAGCATGCTTCCCTGCCTGGACAGGTTTCCATGGGCTCGAGGCCCCTCAGAGCAGCAGGGTGTACTGAGTGAGGTAATCACTTGGAAAGGGTGTAACGTCCACTGGCTTCCATGTTTGGACGTTTTTGTTGGCAGGCTCTTCTCTTTCTGCTTGGGCTTCAACCTGGAGAAATTTGAGCTACACAGGATCTAGAGATTCCTTGAGTGTCTTAGACTTGTCCTCTCCAGTGCTGCTTGGAAGGAGTTGTGCAAGGTTGGTGCAAAATGCAGGACAAACGAGCTGGAAGTTGTCTGTGGATATCCAACAAAGGGAAAGCACAGAACAGAGTGGTAAAGAAGGTAAAATATACACAGGATGCAGAGAAGTTGCTTGGACACATAAACCTGAGTTCTTTGCAGGTACCTAAAGATTTTGTGGAACAATTGATGCAACTCCCTTGAAAAGCAAGGACTTTGGCTTTATGCTTGCCCATACCTGTAGAAGAAACAGGGACCTATTTCCTAGCAGTCCTAATTCTGGCTTCCTATTTTATATTCTCAGAGTCTCCAGCAGGAACATGTTGTCTCTGATTTATGATTCGCACATTTTTTATTGGTCATGGTCTTTCAAAATAATTCACAGATAAAGCAATTTTTGGGGCATCCAAAAGAGAAATGCTTAAAAATAAAATTTCCATGACCAGCAATTGATTTAGTACCTGGCACAAATCCTAACCAACCCTAAACTCAGCAATAAATAACTTACATAACAGCTTTCTTACTGTGGCACTGCTTCCTTCCCTAGTGAACAAAGAGTCTGACTCTGCATTCCACACTCAGGCAAAATATTCTGTTGATGTTAGTGGGACTTTTTGCCTCAGGAGCCTAAAGTCTGGTCTGCAGTTGGCATAATGGTCACACAGTGGATTGAAGATGCTCCACTCTGCTCCCTGTGTAAATCTGAGGTTTTGATCTGGCTCTTACAACCTAGTCACATTCAGCTTCATATCATGCAACATCACTTCATATCATGCAACACAGGACAATTCTGGGTTTATCTGCAGGAGAAACAGTGCCCAGTTTGTGAGATAATTTACTTGTTGTTATAGAAAGAAGGAAAAAATGCTCTTGTAATGTACTTTAAGAACTGAGCATCATGGAGTCTTTTTGACTTGCTTTAGGCATTACTGACACATGCTCTCACAAGAACAGAGAGAAACACTCATTAAATAAAGTCACAAAATGCTGCTTGCTGTGCTTGACATATAACACCTTCACATATTTCACACCACCAATAACTACTGCAAAGTGCAATAACAAACAGGAAAATAAGTGTGCAAACAAAGCCTTAAATGTCTAGAGCAGATTCCTTTCTGAGAAGTCTTGCAAAGCTCACTTCTGCTTAAAAAAATTGCTAGCAACAAATAATTTTTACTAGCACTGTAGAGTTAATGGAGGTGTAGGAGAGAATTGTGAATTCCTTTCTGATTCATGCTTCACAGTGGAATTGTTAAGTTCCAGTTGCAGGATTTTTTTATCCTGGTGATGATCTATGAGCCAGAGAAGGGCAGGGGCCAAATGGTTGGAGAGCTGGCACTCATGAATGAGATTTCCTGGTATAAACTGAACAAATAAGACCAGAATCCACAAATACGGACCCTCACACTTTCTTTTTTACCAGATCATTTTTTCCTGGTTTATGTGTGAAATTTGGATACTTAAATGAAATATGAATTACAGAAGGCTTTGCTGAGCCCCAGTCCCACAACATGACATGCCTGGGCAGAGTGCTACACGTACAGGGAGGGAGGCAGAAGAACTCCATGTGAATTAGCTGTCTACCTATGTGCTGTGCACTAGGAGATACTTATTGAGAGGTTATTGAATTCTGCTTATTGAATTCTGCTTGAATATTTTGTGCAACTCTTTAATATCTTGAAATACTATCTTCCATCCATCTTTTTGGTATCCTTTCTCAAATTAAATGTGGTTTTTGATATCTCTTCAACTGTAGGCAGATCCTTATAGAAGTAGGAAACAGTGGTATATTGGCTCCTTGGAGTGTTGGGGCTGACACTACCAGGTGCTTTTATGCCTTTCTATATTACAGAGCATAGTACATGGGAAGCTGTTTTCACCCAGAAGCAATTACAGCAGAAAGTGACCTGGAACAATAAAGTATTGCCTTGGATACCATTGCCCTGGCCATCAAAATGTATAATGAGGGTGCACTGTCATTTCAGTTTTTTAATTTCCTTTCAATAATTCTTGGTCCCTGTTTTGGCATAGTCTTCCTTATCCTAAATTCCACATTTTCTCTTGTGTAGAAATCTGCCAATTATAAACTTTAAAATAGATGGGAGAAACTAAAGAGGAAGTGAAAGGGAGAAGGGCTTTTCAAGGAAGCAACTGAGGATGAAATCAAAGCTTCTCTGCAGCCAGGCTGAACAGAAAGGTTCATACAGGAGGCCTGCCAGACCAATATAAAGCAGCTAAACCAATATTGCTCTGAATTCTGGGAAAAGGTAGCAAGCTCAATTTATTTTGAAGTGTCAAATAATTCAGCCATTCCCCATTTCAGGCCTAAAGAAAATCCCTCAAGAAATTCAATTTAAATCCCAGTTCCCAGCTATACTTTCTTTTCCACTTTCATGTTGGTTGTCAGTGAACACACTGGATGATTCGAAAATGAGACAGCAGGATGTCTTTTGAAAGTAGATAAGGAGGAAAATTGATGCAGCAGACATAGAATTAGATCCATGCCTCACCGTGCTGTGGAAACCATACATGTAAAAAAGGGTAAATACTGCCCTGGTCCTGAACAAATAGTGACCAAGCACCTGGAACTGGAGGATACAACACAAAACCTGTGTGAATAAGATATCAAATTACATAAATTCTGAAGTTTCTTTGTTGCAGTTACCTCAATATTTTTTGAGAGTGTTGGTGGAAGGGGAGAAGAGAGCCAGCAAGCACTCAGAGACAGGACTAGGGGAACATATCTTGAAGCAATCTGGGCAAACCAGTAGAAAGACATGCAGAAGGACAAAGGAGCAGGCAAAGAGCTTGGCAATGGATCAGGAGCACAAATATAAATCTTCTGCAGGGTGTAGGATAGGGAAGTTTAAGGGATAATTTAGATTTAGAAACATGACTCAAATGTCTGGTTTTGAGCCCTTTTCCAGCTCCAGGATTTGGAATAGGGTCTGCCTCTCACCTTCACATGCAGCAGCCTATGCTTGCCGTGTACCTGTGCCAGTGGAAGGCAGACAAAATCTCTCAGCGACAACACATCTCTGTCCCTGAGAGGAGGGGGTTCCACTGTACCACGTGCTTAGTGACTTGTCTTTGAAATACCCATGGGTGAGGCAGTGACTCCTACCCTGCTGTAAATCAAACAAATGTCAGCAATGTCCCATGAAGTGTCCCAGGAACCTTGGTCCAGATGCAAACACTTTGCCTGTTTGTTGGCTCATATATCACTGCTTGCAGGGATGGGACCTCACCTTAGAGTGAAATTCTGACAGAGCAGGAGCACTCATGGCAGAAAGCAAGTCAGCAGGATCCCACTTCACGTCTAGAGAGATGAAAAGGCTATTGTTTCTGGCAAAGACCGTGTTTTGAACCTAGGACTGTGAAAACAGTAACAGATTTATGAATTCCTCTTCAACACGTGAAGCCACCAGCCTTTAGCCAGCACATGTGAGGAACACATATCCAAAAGAAGCATTGAGCATGCTGGGGGTGTTGCTGGGACTGAGGAGGACAGCTAAGCTCATTCCCCACTCTTCGTGCCCGTGTTATATACGGGAATAACAACAAGAAGTTGGCAGAACACGGTCAGATCAAAAGTTTGTCTAAGTCAGCATTCTAGCAGCAGGCAGTAGAAAATCCTTAGGGAAGATCTTTAAGAATGGGAAATGCAGAGACTCAGGCTCTGGTTGGCATCCTGTCCTGGCTTCCAGCAATCAGCAACTTAAAGGTTTTCTAGGCCTGGGGTTGTGTCCAGACCACCAAGTTTAACAGCCACCACAGACTCACCCTCTCTGAATCTGTCTAATCCCTTTTTGGATCCATTACCCCATAAGCTCTGTGATATCTGCACACACAAACCCAACTTGGCAACTGCCCACATGCCTTTGTGTGGATGTGAGGATCCAAGCAAGCCTGTACTCATTAAAGGAAAAGAAAATGTAAGAAAATTTGGCTCTTAAAAGCCTTTCTTCCCTCCTGCTTTTGAGCCAGTGTTTTCCTGGCTCCTCAGAGCACTATGTATTGTCACCCCTGCTTTCTTCCTCCTCTGAGCCCTTCAGGAGGCAGATGTTGTAGGAAGCCTGGGCAGAGAAGTGGTAACTGCTATGGAGCACTCTGATGATGAGCAGCTGCTTACCACAAGCAGCACTGCTGGCAGGGAGCTCGTCAGAGGCTTGCTTTAAAATGGTCCTGATGCTTTATTTCACACAAGGGGAGGTGGGCTGAGGATGACCCAGATGAGTCTAGTAAAGCCAGGTCATACCTCATCTGCATGCTACAGCAAGTAGCTCCCCCAGGGCCAAATTTTTTTTCTACAGCATTTATGTGTTTCACTCCTCCTCATTAACCTGGGAGAGAAGGAACTAAGCCCTTTTAAAATCTGTCCCTTTGGCTTTGCTACTGGAGTCCCCACAGCCTTAAAGAGTTACCTCATCTTGAAAGACTGGAGGTGTAAGCTGTGGCTTTGTTTGCTGACCTGGGTTTGTACCTGGCCCTGTCTGTTTCCAGGGCAGACATTCCTGATTGCTGATGCCAGTGGAAAGCTTTGCTCAAGGCTGGTAAGCCTGCACAGCAGCAGTGGGATTTGGCAGATGTTTTTATGTTAGTGCTAAACCCAACCATAGTTAAAGGGCATCACTACGAAGTCCCTGCCACAGCAAGCCATGCTAACCACCAGATTTCCAATTTTGTACTGTGTGGGTCCCACATGGTTTAAGCAGTTTTATAATCTGATTTGTCATTATTCATGCTGAACACTGTGAATAAATCCATCCTCCATTAAATACAGTACTAATCTGGTTTGGTCACTGCAGAGTTCACACATTTATGGGTTGATGATAGGTGACCATAAGGATCATTTACATTGTGCAGAACAAGGCATCACTCGTCTCTCTAGGATCCATTTGCCTCACAGCAGCCTCACCTCAAAGTTTCCTTCATCACCAAGTTTTCAAGAGTGTTTTCAAATACTTTGGAGTCTCCTGGAGACACCCTAAAATTGCTATTGGCTACATAGGGAATTAAAGGTAAAGAGTCAGACAGTTCAAAGGCAAAAAAATTGGCTCTAAGAGTGTGGATACCTTGTGCTTCTACAGTATTGCTCCCCTGGCTCTGGTCTGCTGGGTGATGATCACAAAACAGAAGAGAATCGTTCCCAGGGTTTTGCACTCCCCTTCTTTGATCTGATATGGCCCCGCAAGCCACCTCACATGCATTTGCTGTGCCAAGTTATGGTCAACTCTATTACAGCGACCTGAGGAGGTCTCCATGGTGAGAGAAGGATGAGAATCTTGTTTGATGATCAGAAGGCTGGATTTATTGATATATGATATATAATACATTATGACTATACTAAAAAGAATAAAGAGAGAAGTTGCAGAGCTGCTAAGCTAAGAATAGAATAGAAAGAATGAATAACAAAGCTCTGTGTCCAGGGAATCTTTCCCCGAGCTGCTCCTGTGATTGGCCCCCAACTGTACACATGGAACATGAACCAATCACAGGTGCATCCTATTGCATTCCACAGCAGCTGATAATCATTGTTTACATTCTCTTCTGGGGCCTCTGCTTCCCAGAAGATGCACAAATCTGAAAGAAAGGATTTCTATGAAAAAATGTCTGCGACACAACTCCACCTGCCTTCTTCCATCTTCCACAAGGAAGTTTCTCGTACAGTTTTCCTCTGAGGTTTTTGGGTTTGCTGCTTTTGCTATGTGACCTGTAGTGTTGGTGATATGGCAGATGACAAAAGAAATCAAAAGCAAAGGAGCAGCTCTGTCAGACACAGCTGAATGCAATGCACCAGCCCTGCCACTAAGAATGAGAGAATCCCAAAGGACAGCCCATGCATAGAACCATCATAGTCAGTGAATGGTACGGATTGGAAGGAATCTTAAAGATCATTTAGTTCCAACTCCCCTGCCATGGGCAGGGACACCTCCCACTAGATCAGGTTGCCCAAAGCCCCATCCAGCTTGGCCTTGAACATTTCTAGGGATGAGGCACTCTCAGATTCTCTGGGAAACCCACAACAGCACTTCACCATCCTCACAGTAAAGAAATTCTTCCTTATATTTAATCTAAAACACACCCTTTAAGTTGAAAACCATTTCTCCTTTTCCTATCACTATATATCCTGGTAAAAAATAATTGTCCAGCTTCCTTGTAAGCCCTCTTCAGGTACTGGAAAGATGCCAGAAGGTCCTCTCTTCTCCAGGATGAACAGCCCCAGCTCTCTCTGCCTGTTTTCATAGGAGAGGTATGAAAACAGCCCTCTGATCCTCTTTGTGGCCCGCCTCTGGACTTGCTCCAGCAGGTCCCTGTCCTTCTTATGTTGGCAGCCCCAGAGCTGGATGCAGCACTCAAGAAAGTGTCTCATCAGCTTTACCAGAGTTTTCTCCTGAGGTGACTGACAAGCTAGATCTGTTCACACTGAGGACTGCTTGGAGATTTTCCTGGCACTTTTTTAACACCTCTTTTTGTTCTCGCTTTTTATCTGCCAGCAACTAAAGCCAGTTGGCCTTAACGGAGAACAAAAAAAAAAGGGAACAATGAAGAGTGGCTTTCCAATTAGCAATGGCAACAGACATTCTAGGATTAGTGTTTTGTCATAATACATGGAAAATAAGGAACATAAATTGCAGAAAGCCTGATATTAGGCACTTTAATGAAAAAAGATGATGAGTTTTCAGTCCAGGCTTTAGGAATGCCAATACTATGTAATAAAGGTAAACAGAAGTGTTCAGTACTTTTGGTCTCAAGTTCCAAAATGAAAAAAATGAAATTTTATTACCTATATTTTTAAAATCAAATACAGTCTACAGCCTTTCTCTTTGTCTGCTAATATAAAGTTCAAGATGAGCTATATGTCATTACAGAGTGACTGCCCTTTAAAGATGAAAGAGCCCCCAAATTTAAGTTTGCTAATATGACATTCATGAGAGACTATTTTAATAAAAAACATACAGCATGAGACAGCATGAGGGCAGGTGTCTTCAAGCTGGATCTGCAGCCATAATTTAAGTCCTTTGTGTGATACAGAAAGTTCAGAGTAACACTGACCATGGACTTTGGATCGCTATCCTTGACTTCATTTAGAGGTGAAGCAGAGCACACAGTTAAGCAGGATGAGCCAGAGGTTCAGCAGTAGGTGACCCTTGTAATACCTTGGTTAAGAAACTGAGATTGTGTTGTCCCATAAAGTCTGGAACAAGAAGCACCTAAGGGTCATTACCTACAGTTATAGCAGAGATTTTCTACCTCAATTCTTTGAGATCAGGAATGCCTCCTGTTAGTGGACTTAAATTCACTATAAAGCAATGTGTCCTTCCCTTAGAAAAACTTTGAGAGATCTGCAAAAGGGGAAGAAAAAAGTTGGAAGTCATGAATCTACAGAATTGTGTAGAGCTATGATTGCTAGCCCTAGCATCTGCATCTCATGGTGATGGGTTCTGTCACTCCTGGATGTCTGCACTGACCTATGTAAATATTTTGCCAATGGGCAAAATATTTTTTCCTTTCCTGCTGCAGGCATTCCCAAGGTCAGACTCTATAAACAGTTCATGGTTACTTGGTTACTTCTTGAAGCAATTTAGATCCTTCATCGTAGGAGCTCCAGATAGGTGACAGAAGGAAAGTACTGACGAGGAATGGAGTAATTGTGGTGAGGCTTATGGGCTCTGAAGGGGCTGGAGAAACAAGAGACCTGTCAATAGCATTTTAGTATATCTGAGAAATTCCCATGGTATAGACCAGCTCAGTGGGACAGGCAAGGAAGTGACCAAGAGTTGTTGGACGGCCACAGTCATATGGTGAATTAGCAGCCAGCAACAGGAAGGAAGAAATGGATTCTCAGGAAAGAGAAGTTACCTATAGCAGCCCAAGCTTCTAGCTCTCTGTTTGTGCCTTTTCATATATGTGTTAAATGAAGCAGAACCATTTGTGTCTTCTGGCATTTGGTGTTAAGACTCCAATACCTCTGAAGGATATTCCAAAGATGTTCTGCAAACTCTTCCATGAAAGATATGAAAAAAAGAGCTTGGCCTCCTATTCTTGGAGGAATGTTGTCTGTGTCTCAATGACACAAGGAGAGAATATGAGGATGTCATAATTACTAAATCATTCCTAAATCTTCCTAAAGGGTAGATCTTTTACCCAAAGAGTTGAAGAAGGATTTCAGTTGTGAATCTTAGGAAGATTTTGCCTTCTTGGATACTCCATTTCTACTTTCTGTTCACTGTTCTACCAAAGGGTGCCACTATAAACAGAGAATAGATTAAAAAAAAAATTTGGAATATTTATGCTATTAACAAGAGCTGGTGGCTAAACTGCATTTCCTTGCAATGTTAAATCATCTGTGATCACAAGCATGAAGCTTCTCCCACAGGACACCCAAGTATCTTCTCCAGTTATCAAAGACAGCATGCCAGAGGGCCAGGCATCAGGGCAAAGGAGGACTCTGCAGGAGGACTCATTTGGGAGCAGGGGGCCAGCTGACAAGGCACCCCTCTGCTGTTTTGTGACCACCAGGTGATGAGCAAGCTGCCAACAGAGGAGGCATCTGTCCTTTGAAAGAAGGGCCAGAGAGTCCAGCAGAGTGGAACTGCAGATGGTTGACTGGGGGGCAAATGGGCCCTGAGGGGGAAGCCAGATGTGGGACTTCTCTGCTCAGTCCATGAGAGATGCTGTGTGTGCCCCCAGCACATGTACTTTTGGCATTTCTGTGATACAAACCAGGCCATGGGTGGAGGCAAGGAACTGCAAACCTTCTCAGCAGAAAAGAGTTCTTGAGTCCTTTGAGATGTTACCTCCTCAGGAGAGCTAGATGACCTCCTCCAGCCCTATCTCCTTCCTCCATCTTATGGACTGTATCTGAACTTAGAAACACTGGTAATGGGTGTGCCTAAATTAAGGCCAAGGGAATTATTGATTTTCCCCTTGGGGAGGAGATTAGCCATTAAACTGAAACAGAAAAAAAAGGAATTCCCAATATTCAGTGGAATGAAACAATTCATTCTGTTTGACTGAAGAATTTGAAGTGACCCCAAACAAATGCTTTTCTTCCATTGCCTTGGGGCTTTAAAAAATTCAAAGAAGGAAAGACAGACAGCCAAAGGGGGAGGCTGGGAATCCTAGCCAAAACTATCAAGACAAATGCTGCCTTTCTCCTCACTTTGTGGCCGAGGGACTTCAACAGTAGAGTGGGGGGCAGGAGAGGAAGAGGTGTTGGGCTCTTGCCTGGGATGTGTACAAATGGGCCACAAACTCATGGCTTGCCCAGCTGAGGCTAATGAACCTGCACTGACATCTCATGAGAAAATGAGAGGATGGACACATGCTCCGGGCGTTGATGCTTCTCCACTTTCTAAAAGGTGGTAAGGGGAGTAAATGTGTAATGAGGACTTGAGACTGGAGCTGAGGGAAGTGAGATCCAACTTCAGCCAGCAAATACCCATCTTCTTTTGCCTAATGACCAAACCCCATAAATTAGTTAGGACAGTTTTGACCAGGATGCTGGGAAGAACATGCTGTAGTGGGAAGATTCATCTTAGGAGTGCCTGTGCAGAAGGGGTATTTGAACCTATTTCCTCTGTACTAGTTAGAGAGGGAAAGTTCCAAAATCAACTCCTCTTTGCAAAAGGAGCCCAAATCCCCTTGAGAAACCAGCTTCAGCAGATGGAAAAGTTTTGTAGCAGAAATGTCAGCACAGAGGATAAATAATGCTGGTGGCCACCCACCATTGGCTTTTGGCAAATCAAAGGTGTGCCCAGCTCCTCATCTTGGAGCTTTCTCCTTTTATCAGCATTGCCACAGGTCAAGAAGGATGCAGGACCAGCACAACATGGGAATTTAGTGACCCTTTCAATACACAGTGTGTGGCGCATTTGTTACCTAGACCCACTGGCTGCTAACTGTGTCATTTACTTGGGCTGCTTGTTCTGCCAAGTCCACATAGGCCATCAGTAGAAATGCAAAAGCATTCCATTTTTTTACAGACTTTCTTATATTTTTCTTTTATGGAAAATACATTTTTCTGTCATTTTGTACCCGGAAGTTTTCCTCCTACACATCATGCAGACAAATAAACAACCCCACGATCCAGTCAGGGAGGTTAGCAGGCCTGATACTGTGCTATGTCAGACTGAGCCAGTCTTTTACATATGTTATATATTCACCTTTTCTCTGGCATCTGCATTGCACTTGGGAAAACACTCGCACGCAAAGGGATGGGCTCTGGGGAATGGAGAAACATTATCTAGCACGGGAATACTCAATTAATTTTCAGCAAGCAGCTTTTATAATACATAACATACACTTAACATAATACACTTTGGTCTCATGCCAGAGATTCTAAATGATTAGGCTGTATCAATTTACTCTTGAAACACTGATTAAAATCTCAAAACTTTCATAGCAAATGATGCATGAACCAGAATCTGAAATGTGATGATTGAAATATTGCAATGTCACAGATTCATCACACAGCCTTTCCAAATCCACTCTCAGTTTCAGCTGGCCCCTTAAATGTTCTACTCACACATCCTAGTGATCAGCTTTTTTTCTCCTGTTCTGTCTCCCCCTCCCTGACCCTCTGCCTCTTGGAAAGATAATAGCCAGGCCTTAATTGAAGCAAACAGGTCATTAAAACAGTAATTTTGTAGATATTCACAATGACAGACATTCATTCAGTGCCAAAGACAAGTAAAGAACCGAGGACTGGATATTCCATGCACATTAATTCTGCCATAGACCAAACTGAAGTTAAACATCCTCCTCATTTCTTACTGTGAAAAATTTCCATTGGGAACAGAATTTAAACAAAGAAAACTGAAAAATAACGACTCAGTTTTTGCCCTGTGAATGGTGCCCTAGTCTTGAAGGAGGTCTTAACAAAACGGTGTCACAACTTCTCCAAAGAGAAGGAAGATTCTCATCTCTTGTTTCTTGGTGCACAGTCACAACTCATCATTTGTTGCAGATAAGAGAGCTCAAATCACCCTGATTATTTTTACAACCTCTCTGTAGGACAACCCTCATCACAGTGTCACAGAAATGCACTTAGTTCTAAGTGGAATCAAGAAACTCCCAGCAAAATTGCCTGCTGCATGAAGCACGCTGTCTGTCCCAGCAACCACTGTACCAGAGCTTTTGTGAAATGCTACTTTAGCAGCAAGCCAATGCTGTAAATCTCATATTGGGTTCTCAAATGCCTGTAAAGATAAGTGCACTTGGAGTTCTTCAAACTGTCAGCTACAGGTCCCTTCCTTAGCTGTCAAACTGCAGTGTCTCGGGGGAGAAGCCATGTGTGATTCAGAGAGTCTGACAGTGAGGATGTCCTGACCTGCTCTGGCAAAGGACAGCACTCATCACCCTGAAGGGAGACATCTGAGCCTGGACTCATCCCATCTCACTTCAGGCCAAGCTGAGAGTCTTATTACACTAGGACTTTTTCCCACAGTCTGTAGAGAGAGGCACCACCAGACCCCTTGTCAACACTCAAATGAAGATGTGTTTTTGTTCCCAGTGACCCTGAAGGAAACTGCTCCTAACTAAGTGTTCAGTTAAATGCCTAAAATGAGATGAGGTGGCCTGGACCAGGCAGCAGCCTGGTGTGGCTGCCTCCACATGAACTGCAAATGTTCTCCAGTCCAAGTCCAGTCTTGGCAGGCCAGGACCAAACATGCCAGGCCATGCCTGCCATCACACTAACATATAAGGATGATAGCAACTGGGACTTTGGGGAAATGACCTCTGCTCCAGCATTTCAGGGACCATCTGAAGCAGGGAGAAGTCTTGGGAGAAGCACATCATCATTTCAAGGTGCAGAGTAGATCCCTGGCTGGACCCAGTGGCTGTCCCCTGAGGGCTCCCCTCCTCCCAGCTGGCAGTGCTCTCCACTGTTCTTTTGGGCTGCTTGAACTGTCCAGGAGCTTTCCTGGTCCATCACACTCCACCATTAAGGGACAATTTCTGTGTTCTTTTCAGAGCTTTTACTCCGCTTCAGCTCAAACTGTATGTATGCAAGGATGAAAAAAAAAAACCCCAACTGAATGAGATCATTTTTCTCATCTCAGACATTCAGCCTGCTAGCCAGGCTTACTGGAATAAAGCAGGGAAGCTCTTTTTCCATAGCAAGCCATCTGGTTGACATAGACTCACACTGATGCTAATCTGTTGGTTTCTTTCTTTTATTATTTTTTTTTTCCTGAGGAACACTTCATCTGCAGCTGTAAATTCAGACCTGCTCCCTCTGTGTGCAGAGCATTCATTTTGCACACATATTTATTACCACATTATGCCCCATTGTAGGTGTCAGGAAATCATTGTTATCCTTGGTGTGTCTACGTTGTTCTAATGTCAGGGATGTACTTTCAAATGGAAATTAAGCAATTATGTTTCACATGGGGAAACCTGACAGACGCATAGATTTTTACACCACTGGCAATGTTGCTGTCACAAAAGCAGACATTGTTCTCAGTGGACTGCCAAAGAAATATAATGTATTTCAAGAGCAAAGTGGGAGAGGGAGGGGAGCAAGAAGGGGGAATGTGGGGTAATTAACTGTGTGATTTGAGTTCATAGATCATGGAGCTGTTTAACTTCAAAATGCAGAAGCGACATGACAATAAGGCTACTTAACTCATCCTTGTAAGGGAGGTTTCCAGTAGCCTTTTAAAACACAAATAAATGCTTTCAGCACTATCTTCAACTCCTGGTTAAACCGGGATGCTACTGCATGTTTATTATTTGTAACGCTTATTTAGGAATTGGTCTAATTAGCTACTAAGCCAAGTGCTGTAGGAGCAACGAGCCATGCTGGTTCCCAGTTTATTGATCATCAGCCCTCTTGCCCAGCTGGTCAGGTGGTGTCCCTGGGACAGGGAGCTGGGCAATCCTTCACCTGGTGAGGGGCATGTGCTGCAGGTTGGTGCCATACATCCTCTAGGGATGGGAACATTCCGCTCGTCCCCGTGGCTCTGTTGTTGTAATGCAGCACGCAGAGCCCATCTGGAACCTCGTGCAGCACAACCCGCCTTCCCTCCTCCTCCTCCTCCTCCTCCTCCTCCTCCTCCCATCTCCCCCTAGCTATTTTTGGTTTGTTGCAGGCTTTATTCAGCAGCCTTTTGTGTAACTCTCCTCTGCCCTTGGTCATTAGCTTCATGCTACTCCCCGGGGTGTAATAGACCCACAGCAGCCCAAAGCCAGGAGTCAGTGAGCTCAGGCAAAGGGCTGTACTCATGCCCAGTGGAAAGCAAAAGAATTCTGGGACTAAGGAAGAGAATATATTCAAAAATGAAGTATTTTAAAAATATTTCAATCAAATCCTCACATTTTACAAAAAGGTCTGTTAAGAAGCACAGCAGTGTACATCATAAACCAAGCCTTCACTTAAATGGATTTCTAGAAAAGATCAAAAAGGACTTAGGACTCTCCAAGGAGAATTTATTTGTTTCATGGATATTTTAGATGGGCAAATCCTGTAGCCCTGAATAAAACAAAATTCTTACGATTGAGATTGAGAGGAATAACTAATGAGCAAGACTTCTGTAAGCCAAGAACTGCATGAAAATGGCTGAGAAAATGGCTGTTGCCTCAAGGAGCTCATAGTAAAATACAAGGCACCACAAAACCACTGAGGTGAGGGAAAAGTAGACATTTCTATCCTTCCTCCCCTCTATGAGGCAAAAAGGTTTGTTTATCGTACCAGGTCTCAATGGAGTTTTGGAGCAAGGGAAGAAGTGTAGATTTTTGGATGCCAGCAGAGCTTTTATGCTCCTCCTCTGTCCATTCAGGTCACCTTTACCTTTGTGAGAGGGGAACAAAGCCCACAGATGCTTGTTTGGGTCCAGCTGGCTGCAGATATCCTGTGTCTGCTGCTCCTAGAGATGCAGAGCAGAAACACTTGTTGGCACCTGGACACTTCTGCTGAACGTGAGACCCTACCCTCTCTCCACAGCCCAAGAATGCTCAGTGGGCAACTGTGCCTCCTGCCATAGCTCTCGGGCTGGGAAGCAGAGCTGATGTCATTTCCTTCAGGACATGAACCTTTCTTTCCCTGCCTTCCACCTCTTCCTGCCCACTCACCAGCCCTGGCTGCAGGCTCTAGTTTAAATTATTTTCCTTTCTCCCCAGGGAAGACATCTCTTGTTCATTGAGACACACTACTCCTCATTCTTCCTGTTCCATTTATTTCTTTCTCTATCTCCTGCAGAAGATAAGCCATATGAGACCTGGAAGCTCTCCTTGAAGAGATTGAAGATCACTGGACAACCAAGTGCTGCTCTAACACCAGTAGATTAATATCACATAGCTTCCTCAACAAGAGGGAAAAATCAGTGTCCCACAGATCAGGTGGGAAAAATGAACCAACAGACAGAAATTATAGAGTTCTGTGGGTGCAGAAGGAGAATCAGTATCAGCATCAGCTGGCTTTCTGTCAAGCAAGGCTGGGGTGGAGGGACACATGACATTTTTTGGCCCTCTGCAAGTACATCTTTTACAATAACTTGGCAAAATGTCCAAAATTTTTCTTAGGAATACTTGCAGCTGATAGGGTGCTGAAGGAGGTAAACAAATTAGTGACAGTGGGCCACAAGCAAACCATGAAGTTCTGCCAAACCCAGGTGCAGAGAGCACAGACTGTCCCAGGAAGCAATGGATGTGAGAAAAATGTGGGATGTGGGCTCAGTGTTCTCCTGATGGACCACCCTCACCATCCACTATACTGTGGCCAGTAGGGAGAATGTGATTCCTGGCTATTAAATTGCAAAATCCTGAAGAGGATCCAGATTTTGAATGAAAGACTCCAATCTACTCAAGTTTCCCCCCTGAAAAGTGACAACTTGGAGTACAGATGGTGGCTATGTTCTCCACCTCACAAAGGAGGAAGAGAACAAGCCCATCTCTTCCATAGAGGAGCTCCATACATCCAAAGGGTCCCTTCACACAGACAATAATCCCTCTCTGCATCTTCCCTGCTTTGTTCCTGAGCTTGTCTCAATCTGTCACAACTCTCCACTTGGGCAAATTCCCCACTTTGTCAGATGGGTCCCAGCTGCTCCTAGCAGGTCTCAGTCCTCAAAGTGGGTTCCACAGTTGTCAGTGCCTGATTCCTGTTGACACCAGATGTGCAGCCAGGTGTTTACCCATTGAAGCTCTTTTCCTTCCCAAGCCCTTCCCTTCACTCATGGAGACCAGGTATTGTGAGCATAATGGCTTAGATCTTATCAACCAAAAAACAAACTGTTTATACACACTGTTAGTTTAAGCTCAGTGCTTCCGAACCCCCGGGCAGAATTCAGATACACAACTCCCTTTCTGTCCAATAGAATTTGTGTGGTTACACTTTGGCAGAGTTGAAAATACTCACACACACATGGAACAGAACACATGGACACAAGTATGAGGACATCTGAGAATGTCACTGTTTGTAGTTATTCTGTAAGCCCACTGGGACAGATACCTCATCTCTCAGTGGCTTCAAAGCCAAGTAGGACTCTTTTGTACACTGTAAAAATAAACAGTTTTCTATGAAGAACTGCTGAAAAAGGCCCTGGCAAACTGCACCAAGAATCTTTCTGATCCTTGCAAGAGCTACTGGCAAACTCATTTCTATAGCGGTTTTCTCTTAAAAGGGTCCAGTAACATTTTCTTCTTGTCGTGGAGTAGCGTGTCCATTCTAATGAGTTACTGCTTTTTAGGAGTTGCCTGCTGCCTAGTGGTTTACACATACCACTGGCACAAGTAAAGAAGAACTTTTAAAGCACGACTTCCAGATAAAATGAGAGCATGGAAAAGTGCTGATCCATGGTCCTCTTTGCTTCCCTGTGCTATTCAAGCTCTCTTTTCTCTCTGCCCTTCCCACCTCCACTCCTTTATTTCCAAGCTTATCAGAGTGACAGAATGTTTGGGTTGGAAGGGCCCTCTGGAGATCATTTAGTCCAGCTTCCCTGTTCAGGCAGGGTCAGTGGAGCAGGTTACACAGGCATGCATGCAGGTAGGTTTTGAATATCTCCAGAGTGGGAGACTCTACAACCTTCCTGCAAAAAAAAAAAAACAAAACCTCCAAACAAGCCAACAACAAAACCCTCTTATCTCTGCAGAGCATTTGTCCCATGCTGCTTGTCACTAACAAATAGTCCTGGAAGGGAAATGCTCAAGTCAGGCATGTGCATACAGGGACAACTTGCCTTGGAAATAAAAACCACAGCAGATAATCCTCCCTGAAGGTGTCCTCTCTGTCAAAGCTGCACTGTCTAAACAATGGGCTGGGAAAAATGTACATAGCACTCACACTTGCTGCAATTATGTGGTGGCACATTCATTACAGATTTCACAGAATTATAGAACAGCCCATGTTGGAAGGGACTTCAAAACATCATCTGGTCCAATCATTCATGGAAGAAGAGCCTAGATGAGATTATCTAGCATCCTGTCCAATGGCATCTTGAAAACCTCCAGTGATGGGGACTCCACCACAACTCATGAAAGGTTGTCCAGTGAATGATTGTTCCTAACATGAACAATTTCTTTTATGTCAAGAAAAAAGCTCTCCCAGTACAACTTATACTTGTTGCCCCTTGTCTTAATGACCTGGGATGACTTTATGGTGCTTGTATCCCCAGTTGTTTGTTCTGTTTATGCTGGATATTAAGTTCTGCACCTTTAAGACTGGTTCTGAGAGTGAAGCAGGGAGAGAAGAGGCACAGAGTTTTTTATCAGGGACTGCACTTGCTCCTTCTCCTGGACTGTGTTACCTGCAGCATGGACAGACAGTGGGAGAGAGCTCTCCTTTGCTTTTTTGCTTGGGGTGTTTTTTCAGTAAATTGAGGCAGAGAAGTTCCCCAGATTGTGTTTTTTTTCTTTTTCTTGGAACTATTCAAATCTACTCTGGACAGAAAACTCAGAAAAACACTTGGAGCTCACACCTGTGGCCCACCAGGGCCTGTGATGCTGCTTTCCAGTGCCAGAGGGACTGACAAGAGTCTGAGTGAGCCGAGCTACAAGCCACAAAAAGAACTTTCTGAATTTCCTATCCCTTCAAAACAGCAAGAAGTTATACTGCTTAATATTATTCATTTTTTATGCCTGTGAATACTCTGCTTGTTAAATAAACAGCTTTTTCCACTTTTCTCCAAGAAAATCTTTTCCTGAACCTCTCAGCTGGGGGAGGGGTTGCTTGAATTTGCTTTTCTAGAGGCACCCCATTTGGAGGTTTCCTCCCAAAATTTGCCCTAAACCAGGACACTTTTCCATGCGACTCTACAGGAAGACAGACAATTCTCTTTCGGCAATGTGGTTCTGCAGCATCAGTAGCTGATACAAGTGGTACTCACTCATTAGAAGCCCTCAGGCACTGGTGGCACCAAGATATTCTGAAATACAAGAAAGGGCGTGGTCCAGTGGCTGCACCATCAAGAGATGATGTGAGAGGACGTGATGTTGGGGGAGGAAACTGAAGTCAGAAGAAGAGTGAAACACATGTAAGGAGTTGCAGACACCACACAAGCCACCCAGTGCTATCTGCTGCTGTCTGGAGATGATGTGAGCTCTGCAAAGGGCATGACACCTGAGGGTCTACCTCATATGGAAGGAACAGCAGGACTGAGCTCAGTGCTGCTCCATCTGCATCTAGAGAAGAGGAGAAGAGGTGCAGCAGCAAATCCCACTGCTGATAACAGCAGCCCAATCTCTGTACCCAGTGTGCCCACTCAAGTGGCACCAGATCCCTGGTGAGACCATACCATGACTGATGCCAATAAAGGTAGAGAAATTCAGCAGAAATTAAATATAGTCTTTTTCATTTGTGTCAGCATTGCTGTTGCTTTCATCATGTTCAGATTTATTGTGGTCTTTTTGCACTTTCAATTCAAGAGTTCGTTTTCCACTATTTCCTTCCTCTGCCTACTTTTCCTACATTTTCAACACTGCCTTTTGTATTTGAGCCAGCTTTGCTGCCTTCTTAATTTCCATCCTCATTGTTGTCTCTTTAACCTGTCTGCTCAGTTTCTCTAGAGTAGGATTAACTACAAGAGAAGAAAGTACATCAGGTTGGGGTTTTTCACTTTCACCCCTACTGAATCAACTCTGAACTGTTTTGGAAGAACCTGTAGCAATGCCAGCTTGCACAAGGAATTCAAGAGGAAGTAGTGATGAGTCTATGCATGACCAGGGCTGCAGAGAGTTTTGATTTTGGCTGCCCTCATGAATGTGGATTCCTGTTCTGAAACAGTTTGCTCAATTGGCCTGAAGGCAAGGGGAGGTGAGACTATAACAAATTAGCACCTTCTGAAAAAGAATCAGGTCCTCAGATTGAAAAAAGAAAGGATGAACAAAACAATGACCATAATCCCAAATCAGAAGCCAAATTTTAAAGCAGAACTTTTCATCTTCCTATTAGCTTCCCCTTTTAAAAACTGATGAGCCTCACAGGGGCATTGTTTTACCTGACACACCATTGCTTGCTTTGCAACTGTCTCAGGGTATGCAATGCATTTTAAAAGGGAGCTTTGGAAAAATTAGCGCAATTTGCAATGTGACAGACCCTAAAAGACAACAGTTGTGCACAGAGAGGGTACTAGAGAGCTCAGCATGGACACTTGAGCTATTGAAGCTCTTCAAGAATGTAAAGCAATGTGCTGTTTTCCTTAGTCTTAGCAATGCCTTGCAAAGTGACTTCATTGAACTAAGAAATGTAAATGCTACTTCATATTTAAATAGATGCCATGCCATTGCTTTGTTGTTAGCACTGGTACTTCTCTTTCTTCAGATAAGTCTTGGTGAGCAATGGGTATATGAAATGGTACAAGCCTTACTTCTTTTCTTTTTTGTTTCATTAATATCAATAAACAAACTTGACAGTCAAATAAAATATCCATCATCTTTGCTTTGCCCCTTGTTGTCTGGATTTTATAAATGCAATGACTGTAACTATCCTAACAGCCTTGAAGCCTCATGTCAGCACTTACAATATCAGGGTGATACCAGGATAATGTTTTGGCGGAGGAACAGCTTTTCCTCTGTGCTTTATTACCTGTCTGCTCTTAAATACCATGGAA
The DNA here is from genome assembly GCF_035770615.1 of Melospiza melodia melodia. Taxonomy (NCBI): domain Eukaryota; kingdom Metazoa; phylum Chordata; class Aves; order Passeriformes; family Passerellidae; genus Melospiza; species Melospiza melodia. Next base: position 88,787,052 of record NC_086195.1, read on the forward strand.
AATAATTGTTTATCAGTTCTGTGTCAGTCTGTGATGCAGCACCGATGTATCACACATGTGATGGCAAAGAATGCAAAGTATGTAAAAAGTCACACAAATAATCACATCATTCTCTTCACCTCCACTCTCTTCATCCCACCAACACTCAAAGATCCACCACCATCTTCACGAAAATGAAAATGTCCAGAGTGTGCAGGCCAGCAACTGTATGTAGACAGAGATGGGTTCTCTTTAGAAAACCTGTACAGTAAGGTCCTCAGGGATTAGCCTAATTGCATCACTGAATCTGTCTAAATGAACTTTTAGATTTGTATTTATATCAGGACTCATTATTTCCTCCAACTCAGTCCAAGAATTACTGACTACCCTGTGCAGGGTAACAGCATCAGCAGCCTGACTGCACAGCGTTTTTCTTTGCATTCCTCTGTGATACTAGTGAAGAAATAATCAGCAAAATATTCCAAAGGCATTTATTTATTTCTTGCACATATATTAAAAATAAAATCTTACAAAATATGGAACCATATACTGAAATATATAATCTTAATTCATACATCAAGCATTTTTTAATGTAAGCTAGAAAAATAGAAATTTCATTTTGGACCCATATAATAATCTTGCTGTATTCCTAAAAACGATGTTAAAAATTATTTTTCCTTAAAAAGAGAAAGTGCACGTTGCTTCACCAGACTAGCAAAAATAATTCAGTGCAAATTCCTAAAACAGGCATTCAGATTACATTTCCTTTCATATATGATTTCTAAATAGTGAATAGTTCAGGTTTTTCCTATTCTGAAACAGAGATGAGCACAATCAGCTGAAAAGAAAGTTGAATAAGCTATTGCCTCTGTCCTGGAATTTAGCTTCCAGCAAGGTCAAAATAAACTCTTATTGGAGCTCTTCTTTACTCAAAGTTAGGCAAAATTTGCTAGTGTTGATGTAAAATATTTCTTTACATTTTACCTAGAACACTTAAAATACATTCAAGCTTTACCAAGCATTTTGGTTATTTGCTGTAGGCATCTGTGAACTGTCACAGTTGGAATTTACAGAAGTAAAATTCATTCTGTTCAAAATCCTGTCAATTACTAACTTTAAAAAGTTCTTCAGTAAGGAGTTATATATTAACAGTAGTTTGATATACAGGTATTTAAGTCAAGAACATCAGACTGCATATGACACAAATCACTTCAGGATCTCATTAGCATCCACTTTCTGCATGTTTTATGTAGACTCAGGCTGACATTTTGGTTGAAGCTCACTCCACAGAAAGTGCCACTTACATTAATAAATAAAGGATAATTAGGTATTTTTTTTAACCTGAAAAATTACATCGGTTTTGGTTTAGTTCTTAACACAAAATGCACATGTTATTTTATATACGTTTGTAAGGATTCAGTCCCTTAGAATAAAAGAAGTAAAATAAAAAAATACAGCTTCTCCATCTGTCCTTCTGAACATACAACCAACTTGAAGCACTAGCACTTAAGAGTCACACTGTCCACATAACCTGAGCTAGCTGTAAAACTGGTCAGCGTTGAACAAAACAATGTAAATCAAACTCAGTGAAATTACTTTTAAAAATGTAAATGTCCTATAAAGAGTCGATATTGGGTTTTTTCCCGTTTTGGTTGATTTTTTGACTGAACATTGGAAAGAAGAAATTGCATAAGAAAGAAAGAAGAAATTGCATAAAACATGCTATACAAACATATTTTGCTATACAGCTTCTAAAACTTGCAATTCCAGTTACTAAAAGCACACATTCTATTAAAAAAATGAGTACAAAACATAGAAGATCAAATATTTAAGACTTGCTCAAGGATGCAGTTGGTCTGATCTTGCAAAATACTTGGGCAGGTGCTTAATATTAAGCATATGAGTCATTGTGCCAAGAGAGATTTTATGGCGAACACTAATGCACAAATATTAGACTGGCTCTTCCACTTCAAGATAAGCGTGGACGTAAGTGCTTTGCTGGATATGGATCAGGATGCTCAGCACCTAACAGGGCTGCAGGCACTGATCCAGCAAAGCACTTACCCACATGAACAACACGGCTGACTTGAGGATCGCTGCTCATGTGCTTAACATTAGGCATGCTCGTAAGTGCTTTCCTGGAAGGGCCCGATAGACCAATCGTGTGTGAGCTATAAAATTTGAAGCAGAGTATGTTTAACACACCGCATATTTAACAATGCTAATCTGCTGAGATTTGCTGTTTCTTGGAAGGGGGCATGTCCGATGTCAAACATTTATTTTTCAGAAAGTGCGTAAAAGAAGCCATCAAAAGCAGCTTTGTGATTATGGAGAGTTATGATAATACAAGTGAGTCTTCTTAAGCTCCTTTCATTTCTTCTTTGCACGTCTTTGCTCAGGCATCTACAAAGTAAAGAGAAAACCCTAATCAAAAACATTACTTTATTCAAATAACCATCCATGCATTTAATTTTGCCTTAATAAACATCACGTCAGATGCAACTGAACACCTGAAAACAAGCACACTAAAGCCTTCCAGATTTCAGATCTGAATGCAAGCTCTGCCAACTATGCCACCTCTTCCACTGAAAATATTCAAATCACCAATCACTTCTACAAATAGAATTAAGTTTATTACTTAAGACTGAAAATGATGTGCCAGTTTGACCCTTAAATATTCCTAAGTCAGTGCTTGAATTTCCATGTTTTCCATGCCCACTGATGTCAACCCATTTTCTATGCAAAGTCCAAAAAAGTGAAAATGTGAGAGCTGTTTAATCCCAGATAAACAACTATAAAATCATCACAGCTCATCAGATATTTACATGAACATGTAGAGATGTCATGTTAACCCAGAAAAAGACATAAAGTAAAACCACATTTCTATAATAGCCCTGGCATGTTGCTCTATACTATGCTAACCAAGGAAGAAATAGCAAAGCAACACTTCATAATGATCTACTGCTACTGCTGGCCAAGCAGGGTAACTATATTTAAATCCTTATTGTGGTAGGAAATATTGTTTTATGCACTTGGCACCTTATGCTCTTCATAACTTCTTACAGATACATGTCGAGGAAGTTTCAAACTTACTAAACGTATTTCTTGCTTTCCTAAAGGGAAAAGTTTTGTTTTCATGTGAAAGTTCTAATGGTTTTTGGAAATGGCTTATTTTTCTTGTCATGCACAAATTTGTGCTTAACCAAAAGTACAGTCACTAATAAAATTACTATTATGGTAAGTTACAGCATAGCTGACAGCTGAAGTCGAGATGTGGCACTAAAGCAAAATGCATCCCTGCACAGAAGAAGAACTCTAGACTTAGTCCTTGAGCACAGCAGCAGATGGGAAAGGCATGCATAGAGCAAGAAAAAATAAAATCTGACACCTAAGAAGTACCAGAAGGTCAGCACAAAGGCCTCTCATCTGTATCAGATTTGTTCTCTCTCTGTCCCAAATTCCGACCAGAGAAACTGGGACTTTTTCATAGAAGGTTCTTGAACAGCTCAGTCAATGAAAAGGCGTGCTTGGAAAGTTTATTCCACAAAATTTTTGAACTGTTAAAATCCAAATTCCTAAAACTAGCATATTTAAATACCCAGAAGAGCTTCTACCATGTATCTGTTCTGCCCCATAGTTCCCGTTTCAAACATAATCCTCTCCCATTCCTGGTTTTCCAACAAGCACCCATCCCATGCTTGTCTGCTTTCTCAGCATTTTCTAGAACTGGCTTTTCATTAATAGATACAAAACTCCTTTTTTCTATCAAAACACTCCCTAACTAGTTGCTTACTGCACAGAACTTCTCCATTAACCTAACAGAATGTGCCTGCTCTTTTTCTTTCCTTTTTTTTCCCATAGCATCATCCTGCATTTTTGATGAGTGTTTTTCAAAATTGCCATCACTTTGGCATCCCATGATTCTACTCACATGAATCTGGGAGGTTGAATGTTTTCTGGAATTTAACCCTTCCAGTTCACAACCACAATTGCTTGTTCTGGGGTCATCAAATGCTATTTATTATCAGAGATAATAATTCTGTAGATTTCCAAGTATTTTCCTCTATCTGGAATTCCAGCCATGCTGACCCTCTGTGCATTTGCAAACTCACTTTGTAAAAAACATCCGTTTGAAAGGCACACAAAACCCAACAAGAACTACAAAACTGCACAGAACACATGGCAAGACTTCTCTTTCATTTCTGGCTGGAATAGAGTACTACAGAGCTTTTTAACCTAAGAGACACCATCGTAATCTAAGGGTTGTAAATGACAGCAAGTAAGTTTGAAGTGAAAAAATGGCATAGTTACTCAAAAAGGGGAAATGCCTAATTTCTCTAAAACTTGCATGATCAAGGGATACAAGCAGATTCTTTACTGAGCTGAAGTAGCAAAGACTGATGTGTTTTAAGAATGTCATTCAAAAACAAACATCGTAGTTGATCTACAGTAATGACTCAGTGCAACAACTGATGGATGACATTGATTATTGTGCAGAATTGGCTAGATCGGTACAAATGATCCCAGTGACTCCATCTCTTTTTCAATTCTGAGACTGAGGGAAGCCACATCATCAGCTATCCCTCTAAATATACAGGAATAGTCTGTAATGATGAAAGAACACAGAAAAGAGTGGATAGTGCATTTTAAGTAACAGTCCTACCTTGAACAAAACTTTGTAAAACTAAACCTTATCTAAGACACTCATACTTAAGCTTTTGAATCCAATGCCAAACAGGCTTCTTAAAAAAACCCCCACCCATTCTTGCCTTTAAATCAATTTTTCCCTGATTATTTTTGTAAGGACCTCTTGACCTTGGAACTAAACATAAAAATACCCCTATATTGCTATGCGCTAAGAGATTTATCACGTAAAGCCAAAGAGATGCCAGAACTCTTTAAGGATTAAAATTTATATACAGGAAAATACCAAAAGCACTTAAAAAATGTGCTGAAACCCAACCTAGCTTTTGAAGCATACAGCAAATACAGCAAGCACAAGTTTGTTACACAAAGCACTTTATTGCATTACACGTACACTGACATTCATTGCCATTTGTTTCCAGCATATTGGATACGCCCCAAATCCCAATACAGAGAGTATCCTTGCCTCGATAAAATACCAGTGACAACGCTTACATCAACGCTTACATTTGGGTCAAAATAAAAATGTAATGATGCCATCCTACTCTGATGCAACACTGGGTAAAAAACTTCAGAAAGTTTTAAAAAAATAACGCTCCTTAAGAATTTAAGAAAAAAAATCATCAAAGGTGGGCAAGTTTTGACCTAGAATGAAGTGTAATGGAGAAGACTCCATGGTGGGCTTTACTGGGCTTGCTCTAGAAGGAGCAGCAGCACAGTATAGTACCCTGCTAAGCCTTGCTTCTAGCTCACAGCACCATTTTAATGCAGCTGAGCCATCTTCCCAATCCAGGCTGGAAAATCAGATATCATGGTACTGCCTTGCCTCACTAAGGACCAGCAGCTCTGTGCCTGGCCAGCTGACAGACCTCTCCATCACACTCGTACCCAGACATGCCCTGCATACACTATACTAACAAAAAACTCCAGGAGACTTCTTTAGCTTAACATAAAAAATAACCATTGTATGAAATTCTTTAAAGAGTAGGTCTTCATTTTGATGTTTTAGGTTTGGAGCTGAAGAAAGCAGAAATGGATTTCATTCCACTCTTATCAACTTTGGCCAGAGCCTTCTGTGCTGCAGACATCTTGGTGTTTGCCTGTGAGTGAAATGATAAACAGAAACAGTTAAACAGCAACTCCATAGGGGGGAAACAGATGCTACAAACTCCTAAATACAGAAGTCAAACAATAAGTTGAATTGCTTTTTTAGTATACGGCCGTAAAGATAATGTGATGCAGGCTTTGAATAGTAGGAGAAAAATATTAAAAAACAAATTTGAGATTGTTCAAACTGAAGAATACTTGTCTTGAATTACTTAACCTCAAACAAAGACAGAAAACCAACTACAAGGAGAAGGAGGTGAAACATCTCTCGTTTCTGCAGGATGAGGTATCCCAAATCAAACGTTTACTTTGGGATAATCCCTGAGTGTACATTAATAGGAATAATGCATGCAATAGAACAGATGCATTCTGTACCCTCCGACTCAATCTCATGATTATGCTGTCAGCAGGCTGAATTACAGGCCTGCATTACGGATGATGAATAATTCACACTGATTTACTATCAAAGACTATGCACAGTGAAATAAAGGGAAAAGGGATTAAGAACTAGGAATGAAGAAGGTAACTAACATTTACAAAGCACTTTTGAGGCCACTGGGACAACTTCCCAGACTTCTATGCCTAAAACACATTTTATGAACCACATTTTATAGAGCCGACCTCTTTCCTTTCTTGTATTTTAAAGCGTTATGTTTTAAATCTCTAGCTGCTTTCCCTATTAAGAAAACTTTGCATTGACCTTTCCTTATGATACTCCTCAGTCTGCAGGAATTCCCAATTACAGTACTTGGGATCAGCTAGATGGTTATGGATACGATGGAGATAGGCAACCACTGTATGATTGTCTGTGTTACTCTACAAATAAAACCACTGCCAAAGTATTTTAAAAAAGAGTAGTATACTGTACAGAGTCCAAGGGCTATCTTTTCTTTCCCAGATTCTCTCATCAATGTGCGTTATTACTTCAGAAGTAAATCTTATTTAATGTTAAAATGAATTATCTCTCCTCAGTTTATTTCTATCATTATGCTAAGTTCAAAAGCATATAATGTGGGGAGGGGGGAAGCACGCATATTTAAACTATTTATCACCTTCACTTAGGGGGCAATCCTCCTACTTCCAAACTAGAATGTGCAATGAGTAAAAAAAAAAATCTGGGGTTTTGGAGGGAGGAAGGAATGCATCTATCACCAGCTGCTTCTCTTTGCAAAGGGATAACGAGTAGTCAGCATTAGACTGAAGGTCACAAGACCAGCACAGCGGGCCTTCTCAGATCCCCACGGATTGGAGGAAGATTCATTTTCTTTCAATGTTCAGAGAAATAAGCCAGTACAAGCCTCACAGCTTTGGCAGACACAGACAGGATCTATTTCTTTTCACATCTCTGTTGCTCTCCTAGGAACAGTACAGTGGCAGGCACCGCTGGACTCAGATTTGGATTGGCCTCCAAACATGCGTTGGAGCTGGCAATCAGTAAGTTCTGTGTTGACTTAACTTCATTAAGTTGACATAAGTAAGAGCACAAGCAATATTTCTAGGTAAAAATAAAGCCTGTCCTAGCATCCCTTGGAATTTAAGTAAATGCTGCCATCTTCATTTCTCTTTTGAGTAACTGAAATTTACCAGTTGCTATCACTAAGCCACAGGATTTCTCATCTAAAGATCTCAAAGAGCTTTGCAAACATTAGCCAAACACCTTAACACATGTGTCTGAGTCTGTGAGGCTCACTGGAATGTTAACTGGTGAAATACAGCCTGGCAGCAGTAGTACAAAACAGTTCGGAATACGAAATTAAAACTGTCACATTAAACCTGAAAGGAAAGTTCAAAGAGATATAATTACAGATGTCAGACAATTTTGTATTTGTTTTGTATTTGTGATGTGTTTTGAAGGAGAAAGTTATGCACTCTGTGCTAGTATTTGCTATTCATCTACATTTCAACAAAACATGTATGAATGCAAGGCTTGCTTACCTTCTTGGTTTTCAGATTGTCGCTGTTAAATTTAGTATAGTCTTCTTGTGGTTCCACAGGGACATCTGACAATTTCCTTTTCTGAAATGTTAGAGTGAGGAAGTTGCTCTGTCAACCACTTTTATGATGTACACACAGGGAAGTTCAAAGCTTTGGCTTTAAAACGTAACCATAGCACCAAAACAGGACTGGCAATCAACTGAAGAATCTGCAGCAAGAGTGGAAGATTTCTGTCTGCAATCGTCTTCTCTACATGTGAATATAAACCATCCTGACAGCATTCAGAAGAGAGCATTCAGTGTCAGGGGAAGCATTTTCTTCCTAGTCTTCTGACGAATGACTGCTAGAAATCAGCCATGATCATGACTTTGGTGTCAGTCTATTTAGAGAGCTTTCTGGAGCAGCTGTTGGAAGTCAGTGCCTGACAGTCAAGGAACTGTGGTGCTTATGATCTCATAGACCTGTGCAGCACCTCCAGTGTTGCAGCTATCTGCCAGCACATGTGGATCATCATTTAGTCTGTTGTCTGTTCACAACCTTTAGAATTAATTAGCTTCTACAGGCTGGCAAGAGTGAAACACTGCCATAGCTCATTTATCACTTGAATCCAACAGTATATTATGGAAGTTTGACTGCATGTGCTGTGTGACTTCTAACTTCAGAAATAATGCACGTGAACGATTCTAAGCACTCCACATGATCAGGCAGTAAAAATGAATATTTCTTTCCATAAACTGTGAGCATGTGTTTAGTTTAAAGGTGAAAACATTCTGGTATGTTTCCAAAAGGGAAAAAAAAGTATGTAGTATTTTACAACACTGTATTTTTATTATTATTATATATCTGATATTACTACCCTCTCCTTAATATCCTGTGAAATCTAGACCATGGCCTTCCCAGCTTTTGTGCCAAAGAGAGTGATTTTGCAAGCAACTTGGATGGTACCATACATTTTAAGATCCTGTTTTATTCATTTTGTTTATGGTGCTTCTGATATCTCTTTCTCTCTCTTCCCCTCCCTCTCTCTGTTTGGCACAGAAGTCAGGTCTGCAGCCTAGATTTCTCAGCTCTTAGAACCAGATCCAACTGAAGCCTTTTCTTCTGATTTCAATGGAATCTGGATCAGCCTCTTTAGGAGGCTGTTTACTGCGCTGTGATTACATTTTCAAATGACAATCTAATGAAGAATTACTTTTCTCCTCTTTTTGGAACCTGATAAACAAGTTTTTAAAACTTATAACAAAAATGTTTGCATTTCAGCAAAACATTTGCTGTTTAGTTGTAGCAAAGCCTACATATTCTTTGCAAATGTCTCTCATCATCTGCCAATAGCCAGACTCCCTGTGCTGACAAACTGGACACTGTGATGATTACAACACAGGATCAACAGCTTACAATTAATACAAAGAACATGCAATTTTGATTTAATTATTAAATCACAAAGACCAGGCTGCACCCAGCTTGTTCTTTTTCAAGAAAGAGAATTTGTCATTGCTTTTCGGCTGATCACTGAAGTTTCTACATCTTTCCTCCCTTCAGAGTTTAATGTAATCTATAAACATGCAATTATTTTTCCAAAACAGGAAATGCATGTTAGAACGTTATTTTGGAATAATCATATATTATGTCTGATAATACACCTTGTCCTCATGAAGAGAAATGTCAACACAAGTGATTAGAAACAATCTGAAGGAGATGAAGTTTCCATGTATAAGCCTACCTTGCTCCTCTGAGATTGTGAAATAAAGGAGTGTTTTAATCTCTGAAGTTGCAAGGACTTAAACACAGAAACATCATACACACCCTGGTCAGTGCTCTGGAAATTAATCAAATCCTCAGCAAGGTCTCACTACCCAACAACTGAACAGTTCTAAGCCTCATTTCCTCTGCAACCAAACTGCTGAAATAAAACTGTTTTTAAAAATAGATTCTCAGAACTATCCCAACGGTATAAGAGGTATTCGTACACAATATGGAATGTACATCACATGCAGTTTAATACAGTTGTTTTAACTTGCTTATATAGCTAATGACTATCAATTGGCTCCTGATGTGTGCTTAATATTTCTTACAACACATAAAGATAATTCTTAACTGAATCAAAGGGCCAAGTAACTGTGCAGCCAGAACAACTGTCCAGCCACATGGAAATAACAGATCTCTTTGGATATCCATTGGAGAACAAATGCTATTAATAACAGTAGGGCTCAATTATTCCTCTATGTGCTAGCTGACATGCTGCTAAACAGAAGAGTCACTGAAGGAGCCAGAACTGAGGGTTTTTTTAGACTTTGTTTCAGTAAGTAGCAGGGACATTGCAGGAAAGGCCAGCCTGATAGGTAATCTCGTTTCAGCAGACATGGGCTGCCCAGTTTAAAGTAAATGGAAAGGATTATCCAAAATGGGGTTATTGGTTCTATGGGGCAAACTTTGCAAACCATATGCCTTACTTGTCTGAGGCAAAGCAAAGGGACTTGATGTGTGAGGAAGACATTTGGAAGGTAAAAGAAAAAGACTGAAGAAGTGATTTTGGATCTTCGACTTCAAATAAGGTGAAAATCTTGGAGGAAGAAGCTTTTCAGACTAAACACTATAAATGTGGCTCCTTGCTCACACAGATGCACACACATTCCACCACCCCCCATTCATCCTCCAAAAAATCCAACTGACACTAGGTGTAAGCAGAAGTCTCTAATGAATGGGGGAAAAAAAGACTGGGGGAAAGGAAATATTTAAAAAAAAAAAAAAAAAAGATTTGTTTAGGGGTCAGGTAATCCTGGGACTAAGTGAGAACTGCCAAAAAGTCAAGCTGAGTTAGACCTTGAAAAGGAAATTAAAACAAACAGTACAAGGTTGTTTAGCCACAGAGGCAAAAAGGGAATTAAAAAAGAGAAAGTGAAGCTGCTGTACTGTAGGGATTGGATAGATATTAAAGTTAACCTATGTGTGGACCCAAAATGGAAGAACTCTTTTGCCTCAGTAAATCATTTTCAATAAAAATGAAGAGGTTAAACACAGGGACAGAAGAGAGAATAGAAATCACTCTATTCAAGACAGAAGTAAAACTCAGTATGCTGATCTGGTTGGAAGACCGCATCAGAAGCTACAAGATGAGAGCCAGAACCTGGTGTATATTCTGTCAGGAAGGGACCATAGTGCAGAATAGCCACAGACCCATCTTTAATATAAGAAGGGAGAAAAAGTGATAGTAGGACTCAGGAGAAGAGAGTGGGGGAAAAAAGTGAAAGAAGGAAGAATAATTGAAGAGTAAATGAAACACAGAATCATAGAGTGGTTTGGGTTTGAAGGGACCTAAGATCATCTAATTCCAACCCTCCTGCCATGGGCACGAACACCTTCCTCTAGACCAGGTGGCACAGAGCCCCATCCAGCCTGGCCTTGAACACTGCCAGGGATGGGAGTTCACATGTCTGGGCAGCCTGTTCCACTGCCTCACCACCTTCACATCTAATTTAAACGTACACTCTCTCTCAGCTTAAGGTCATTGCCCCTTGTCCTGTCACCACATGCCCTTGTAAAAAGTTTCTTGCCAGCTCTCCTGTAGCCCCCTTAAGGTACTGGAAGGTGCTCTAAGATCTCCCTGGAGCCTTCTCTTCTCCAGGATGAACAACTCCAATGCTCTCAGTATGTCTCAGCCTAAAATCAAAACAAGGTAATGCCTACTAAGTTGCCTTTATTTTCTCAAATATAACACATTTTCTGGCGACAGAATGTGAGGGATTGCCAGAGGACTTAACGTGGTGCCACTTAAGCAGCTGAAATTACAGAAAACAAATACTGCATAAGAAGTTTAAGGTAGGTGAGAAACTGGGGAAAAGGGAAACAAAGGCAAATAATGCAGAAAGGGATGCCATTGGATCAGATGGAGATTACTAGTTAATTACTAATTAAAGATAATAATACAATGCTATCGTTTGCCAAATGTACACCACTGAGTAGCATTATGAACACCTAAAGAGCTTTTAACACTGTGTAAAAAAGTCAGGGAACCTTCAAGACTGGAAACATTAAAACCAGATTAAATGTACAGAAGAAGAAAAAGGTCATGTACACAGAAACTAACTGCTTGAATTTCTTGTAAATCTGAGAACTGATCAAGTAGAAACTGCAGTGGAAAAAAACAAATCAACTGTGTGTCTTAACTATTCACAGCACAACAGAGAGTTATCTGATCACACACCAACAGAGGGAAATGGGATTCTAGTCTGTAATGGGACCAAGTATTTCTAGTTAAGACAAGAAGGGAAGAATGCCATCATATTGTATGAGTAAAGGTTTTATCAGAAATAATTACACATTTTTCTGGTCACCTGCTTTGAAACAATTGAATTCATCTTGGAATAGGTGTAAAGAAATGTTTCCACAATGAGGGAATGGAGAACCCATCTCACACAACCAAACTGGCTTCTCAAAATGAAAACACAAAGCATATATGTTTTCCCTTTATACATTGAAAGAACTAATGTTAGGGAGGGAAAGGAGCCATTTCAATTTCAAAAAACAATGATAAAGTTAGCACAAAAGGGCAGGGGAATAAATTGGCCATGAATAAATTCAAGGTGGAATTTACAGAAAGGTTTCTGAGCATCAGAGGAATGAGGTTACAGAACACTCTTCCAAGAGAAGTAATGGAAATAAAAAATCCTAATTACAGTGAAGAATGGTCAGTGTATGAGAGATTATTCAACATGGTTGTCTGGGAATCCATGACCCAGGAGGTCCCTTTCAGGGTCCTCATAAATTATATATGAAAGAAAACCTATGAGGTCATATTGTCCCATCAACCTCAATAAAACTAAATAAGCAAAACACGTATGAAAAAGACTGCTGACCGAAACCATAAAATATGTCTTTTTCCCTCCCCTTTTTAAGCAGGAAAACCAACCAAAATATTCCTTATTAAAAATATGAGTTACCTGGTAAATTTCTTGAGCTTGTTTCAGACTGGCTTTTCACAAGGCCACCTTACTTAATGTATTGTACCCAGTGCTTGGTCTGGTCCAGTTTTAATAATAACTCAGAAAAATTAACTTACAACACATCTATCAATATCTTAATGTTCTCCTACCTTCACTGGTGGCTCTGGTGCTGGGCTTCTAAGTTCTGGGAGCCTGCAGAACAAAAGATTTTAAATTAAAAATTAAGAGAGATGAATTGCACAATCTAAAGTTTGGAAATCCTTCTTTATGAATGTTGCTTTGGTTATCAGCTACTCACACATGGCAAGCACTTGCAAAAAAAAGCAGCTCATGGACTGTATTTCTGACTTATGAAACTATGGGGTTTCAGGCTGCAAATTGCACACTTTTCCAAAGGCCACCATAACAGAAGCCTTTGAGCAAAACTGAACTGATGAGTAGGTGCAGAGTCCCAGTGATGATCCAAGCCAAGTCTGCTGCTGGCAGGGAACACCAGGATGAGGATTTGGCTCACCTTCCAGATTTAAATACAAACTAACACAGGTGAGATAAATAAGTCAAACCCAAGCAGCATTGAGTGAGTAGGGAAAAGGAAAGAGGAGGGGGGATGAAGACTCAATTTCTGGCTCTGCTGTCTGTGCTTGACAATTCTGGACAAACTGTTCTTTTGGATTTTCCTCCCACTTGCTTTCAAACAGGATACATTACTCAGGGTTTCATCAGGCAACAGTGGTAACAGACATATCCGACTTTAACATTACATCTCCCCCAGCTCACAGTCCTTAACACCATAGGAAAGCCAAAAAATAACCTACAGTCCACATTTGAAAAATCACGTTTCAAGTGTGGCAAATATAATCTCATTGTGTCATTCACTGCACTGCCTTGATGAACAAATCTCAGTATTCAACAGAAATGACCAAATGGACATTAATCCATGCCATGTAAAGCTATAAGCCAGCTGGAACAATACTTACCCCAAGTATTTTAACAACTCCTTACTCAGATCTTCAGGAATATACTCTGATATTAACCCATGGGCATACCGTACATAGTCTTCAGGAAGAGGTCAGGGAGTGGGGAGGAGGAGAAAAAGAACATTCATGTTACAAAGTCACATTGCTTTAGCCATGTTGCATGTGCTACCATGAGGCACAAGGTTGAATCACTCACAACAGACTTCTAATGGATACACTGTGATGCTTCTCTGCCTTGAGTAGTTTATGTTATATGACACTCGTAGGTTTATTTAAAAAGTAAAGACTTACTACACTCACTTTGTCAGCACATGTTATTAATATCTGCTGCATGTACTTTACAAAAGCTGTTCACTTTCTGAGAGTACTAGATATCGTGTATTTTTCCGAAGAAATTAAATTTTAAAAACCTGCAAAAGTAAAAAGCTGAGTCAACAGAACATGCAATCATTAATTTTAAACCATCTGGATCTTACAATTATTTGGCAAGGGCTTCAGTACTAAAGAACATTTTCTGGCTTCAACTGAAAACAATTAGATGAGACAATGAGTCTATTTCAAAGTCTTGTACTTAATTTTCAGTACTTTATACAAAATGCCAAGGCCTATCTAAACATCACTGGCAAGACAGGATAATTATCTGTGGAAATATGAACTACTAGAAGCTGTTTTCAGTACAGGGCACTCCTGCTATAAATGTTCTTCTGAGAGACTGAGGAAAAAAAGTGACCCTTTTATAACACAAAGTCCTAAACCAGATCTTTTCCGGTCACGTTCTTCACAAGCATTTACTGATCATGGGCTGGATTTTTTAAACTTGCTGTTGTTGAGGCTGCTAGGGAGTAACTGCACCCATGCACAGGAAGCATTTGCCAGGCAGATATTAAGCTAAAATCTCCCTTCTGAATTCCAACTCCAACAGGCCAGTTTATCTGGTCATTTGCCTCCACACTTAGAGAGTTCAGAAGCACATGGCATACCAACCTTAAGGCGGCAAAGAGCTATTACTTTAGTGCCAGAGATAAATTTTTTTTTTTTCCCCATTTTCTCTTTTTTTAACTTGAAAAGCCCAATGCAAACTGGCATTGAAGGAGAAAGCATTAACAAACTGACAGCAGCATACGCATTTCAGTTGAACTGATAATAAATTCCTACTATCATCTATCAGCACTTCTCCTTCCTTCACTGCCTAGATTCATCAAAGTTTTTTCACTCTCTAAGCCTACTTTGGGATCAGGAGAGAATACAAAATAATTCCAACCCAAGACAATTTCACCTCAGCACTTAATATGTCCAATTTACTGCTTAAGAAAAATATTCCAATCATTTCGCTCTTTGCATTATGACACTGAATGGTGAGTCCAAATCAACTGCTATTATTTCATACTAAATACAAAACACATTCCCTTCGCATTTCTGACTTGAAGTAATCTTCACTATCTTCCTTTACTAATTTAAAAATACCACTATTTGCCTCCTATGGAGTCTGTGTTCTTACACCAGCCTATCTTTGTAATTAATCTTTCATCAAACATTAGGAATATTGCACATTCCCCTTCTTTGTCTTCTGAATGAAATAGTCAAGTCCCATATGACAAACCTCCCCTACTTCCCTATTCGCTCTCATTATATCCTCCCCTATTTTTGCCCTACAACATCTGTAGAAGCTAACTACATATACCCATCTATTTTTAAGGTGCTGAAATTTCATAATACCCCAATGAAAACAATTCTGTACAGAAATAAATTGCACTGTCACAGCAGTGAAAATCAGACAAGAAAATGAGTCTTACTAGAAATAAGTGTTGAGAAATGCCCATTTGACTTCCTGTCATACACCTTGCTACATACAGTGGGACTACCTCCAAAACTCACTTACTCTAGACCTCAGTATTCCCAATTTAAATGCTGTTCTCTAAAATATGAAAACCCAAGGTTTTTAAAAATACTTCTATAATCATGTCACTACAAATAAAGAGCAGGGTGGAAAAAAACCCACTGCAGATGAAATAATTAATTATAAATTTCAGAGAAAAAGTATTTAACCATAGTCAAGATGGTTGTTGCCAGGACACTTTCCCCTTTCTTTAAAAGAGTAGGGGTTGGGAAAAAGGTGAAAAGCTACTGTGAAGTTAAAGTCACAACTTTTGCAATTTTGTCTCTTTTTAAAAACCATATATTACAATCTCTGTTCTATAAAATTGTCTATTTGCCTTGTAAATCTCCTTTATGTTGTTTCTTTTGATATCAGGACTTGGTAAGCAATTTTTCACTTTGTGAGCAAGCTGCTTTGTTTCTTCTTAATTTTCAATAGCATGAAGACTTCTGACTGTCTTTGTAATAAGAAACAATTTGCCTTGGTTCATCTTGCTCTAAACTGTTCTTAATTTTCATTAACATTTGCAGATTTTATTCCGAGTCCATTTTCAGGTTTTTCTACAGAATTTGGTGTCAGTAACATTCAGGACATTGCCCTCCCCAGCAAAATAGTGAATAGAAGCAAACAGGATCCCATGAGACTTTTTGGTAACAGGACTGTTATAATTTAATACACATATTATCAAAATTTTGCCCTTAATAATTACACATTTGTGCATTTGTAGTGGGTTGAGGATGGAAAAATGCCAGTGCACCCACAAAAGTCATCCAACTTGTACATTTGTTGCATAAAGTAATGTTTGGACGAGGAGCCTTTTCTCTGTGACCATGACTTCCTAAGATCTCTTCACCATTTTGAAGAATTCTATGAATGCGAATACTCCATGCATCCTAATAAAAATATTCATGAAAAGCAGCATGTTCTAATACAGACACACTTACTGGTTGGGACTCACATACATTATAAATATGTGTCCTATTCTTTAACACAGTCTCAGTTCAGCAAAGCACTTCAGCAAGTATTTCACTGAGAAAAATGTTTCCTCCTTGAACTGTGAAGAAGCTAAGAGAACCCCAGCTGAGACCATTGTAATTGTTAATTACATTGTCATCTGACGAATATAGCAAAGAACTTGGAAAAGCCAAGGCACAGAGTTGCAACTTATATGGAATTTTCTGTACAGGGCATAAATTTACTGCAAAGGTCAATTTCAATATATTTTAGTTTCTAATCATGTGTTTTATCTCTACATATGTGACTTCACAAAAATGGAATTCATTATGATGTTTAGTTTTCTTACCTTCCTGAGCATCAGTGATCTGTTTACTGTTGATAAATGTACTTGCAAGCACCCTTTCACCTACTGATATATTGTTGCTTTTAAGTGCTTTCACTGTTTGATTAACCTACAGAAAACCAAAGAATGAAATGCCTGTATCAATATTGTTATGCACATGTTAATGCAGTGACAAAGCTCTTGTAATTTTGTTTCAAGCATATAAAACACTCAAGTTATGGACTGTGGTGAAATTTAATATACGTTTGTAATGACTAGCAGATGAGCTCAAAAAACCCAAAGAAACTAGCATGTCTTTGAACATGTTGCCTTGGCAACACAGCACCACTTTTGCAGCACCCTAAGATGAGCTGAGCTACTCAGACTCAACAGCCATGATTATACAGGTGAGAAATACACCTGCTCAGAGAACACTCCTGAGCTCAGCAGGATGGCAAAGGCAGTCCTGGTGGAAATCAAAGATTAAAGACTCTACAGGGCACTGATGTGCCAGATCCAACAGAGAGAGAACTGTCAGACGAAGGTATTTTCAACAACACAAACAGGTACCTGTTCACACGTAAATATTCAGGTAATCACTGCAAAATAGGTATTCATTCCCACACCTCATCACTGCAGAAAGTGGACCAGATTTTGTGCTTGTATTGATTAATTTAAATGACAAGGCCTCCTCATCATGTGATGCACAACCTCTTTTTCTATAGAGCGGCATCATGTTAAGGGCACATGTGCATGAATCAAATGAAATTCACTTTCTTTACACCGAAACAAAGACCCCATCAAGCTTAGCTTTAACACTAGTTTATTTCTGGCAAACTCTACAGGCTGTTGAACAGCATGACTGGATCAGGATAATAGCAACCAAACCAGGACCATTCTGAGTGAACTCTGCCAAAACTTCAGGAAACACATTTGCAGCACAAAACCAAGGCAGTTCTGTCTAGCTTCAAAGCACAGCAGAATTTAGAAACTTTAACAATTAAAACTCTCCTCTAGCCCATCTATGAAAGGGACAAAGCAAAAGCAAGCCCCTCACCTTATGCAAAGCCCACAGCAATAAGCTGACAGCTTCTTCTTCCTACTCACACCCCATATAAGCCCCTTTCATGACCAGTCCCATCAAAAAGAGAAATGCAACAAGCTTGTTAATATCTCTAACACCTGATCACATTCCCAAGTGGAGCAACTTTACTGTGATGTCTGTCCTTCTTGGACAGAACACATACCTTGAACTGAGGCACAGCACATAGCTCCAATGCAAATGTAGACAAACTAAAAAGCATTTCCATTTTAAACATATAGCAATTTTTAAAGCAAAAGTGAAACACAATACCTTTTTCTTTAACCACTTCAGTGTCTTCTCCTGGCTGTATTTGTGGAATTTCTGACTGCCAATCTCTGAGAAAAAACAAGCAAGGGGAAAAATGTCATGCCTGGTTTGGATTGCATTTTCAATACCTTTAAAATCTTTTAACTTATAGATAGAATATAAAAGTTAATTTGCATCTTGCACATGTTTGATATCAGGGCAAAAAGTTTAAAAAATATTGCAAGCAAAAAAAAAAATAAACAGACTGAGCTGATATGAACAAGTCTGGACAATCTGACAGTTCTTTAATTAGGACCTTATCCAGCAAAGCACAGATTTTACTTATTTATGTGCAATCTTGAGTTCTCTTATTCACCAAGATTCTTCTCAAGTTCTTGTAGTTTCACTTCACCTTCACTGCCCTGTGTCACCAGACTGGTGATTTTAACTACGTATCTCATAACATAAAATGTTGGTTCCACAATTAATTTTTTTTTAAACAACAGATTATCTTAAATCTTTATGTACTGGATTTCAGCACCTAGTAAGGGACCAGGACAGAGTTGGTTACTGAAGCTAAACCATCCACCTCTTCTATAAACCCTTTCCCTATCAGTTCTCCTCTCTCATGTCAGAGTGACTAAAATAGGATTTTTACTTCTATCCCCCTTTTACATAATTCAATAAAATTTTAAAAGAAAACACAGAATCCAAAATAGTGAAACTCACTCCTTGTGGGAGGAAGTACATGATTCACTCATGATTTATGGAGCAACACAAATTAACTTGATGATATAAGAATTCTGGAGAGTGCTTCCCCTGTGATAACGAGGGCATCATGAGCACTTGCCATTCACATGTGATCTGGAGATACATCAGTTCTAAACATCCAGGCAAAAGAGAAAATTACAAAGGCTCAGGGAAATTCAGTATAAAAATTCAGTGTTAACTCACAGAAAGCTACATTTGGGAAATGGAATCAGATGCCTAATAAGCTTTCACAGGAGATTTTGGAGCCTGCTGTTTCAGTCCTTTTCTTTAACAGGTATTTCAATAAGTTTTGATCTCTTGTATACCATTCCCATAAATACCTACATCTGTTTCACGTCATTTACTGATACAGTGTCATAGTCCAACACTCATTTCATGGATTTTCCTTCTCCCCTGGCAAACAACAACATATTATTTATGATTCCTTCAGCATTTTCTTCTTTGGGGTTTATCTTGGCTCTTCCAAATTGCACACAAACAGTGAACTATTATGTGCTCTTTCTGCATGCATGGCAGGGGCTATGGAGAGGTCAAGGAAAGCTGCTTGCAAGATAAAAGTTTAAATCTCTCTCAATAGTTGTATAATAGCAAAATACAAAAATTCTTCAGAGCAAAAGTGAAAAAAATACACTAATGTACACTTTGTTTAATGATGAGCTGCAGGTAAAACAATTAGCTGTGACATTGCTGGCTGCAGGCTTTCGGACTTAGAAGCTTCTAAATGGCTCTGAAAGAAAAGGAGCAGAAAATGGAGAAACTTTGGATACCTGAACCTGCTTCTCAAAGGGCTAACGTGGTTTGGGTTCAAGCACAGTGAGTACAATTCATGGATTCCTCTCTTATCTATGAAAGTTCGAGGAAGGGACATCCTCTGGGCACCATCCCCCAACCCATGCTGAAAAGTAATTCTAGTCTGGATTCCCAGGCAGACTCCCCCACAACAGCATGATTCAGAGTGACTCAGGGAAAGGAAATGTGGAACTGTGAAGCCATTTTCATTAAAACATGTGAGAAATAATTGCACTGAACCCTTCAGAGATCACTTTGTTTGAAAATATTTTGTGTGCTTGACAGTTTTGACTATTAAACCCTAGAAACTGACAATATTTGAGACCTCTGAAGAATTAAAGTGAGTTATGAAAGTCACAAACTGCTGACAAAAGGATTCAATATTGGAACGTGGATTTAACATGTGATGCACATTTGATATTGGTGAGAGTTAGTGACTACGTTTGATAATATGAGTATATATTGGAAAGCCTTTTGTTCCCTAATGTGTCTGGTGCCTATAAAACTGGTCTGAGACATCTGGAAAGATTGGGTTTGAGAAATACAGATGGAATATAAGTGGTTCTACAATTAAATAATATGTTCAGTGATCGGGTAATCGCTATGTAGACTTGGAAGTTTCCCTGATGTATTGTTGAGCAAACTGCCTAAAGCACATTTTAAAATCCATTTTCTCAGTGTTTTCCATAACTCTGAAACTTATAGGGCCCCTTTTTTCCTACCTCCTGGGAATACAAGCTTGGCAATATTATTTAGTTCTTTTAATCAGGTAAGTTTTCTTGGCTCTTCATGTTAATCACATCAGACAAGATCATAGTGCAGCTTTTGCCTCGCAAAATGAAACAAAGAGTAACACTCTAGAACTGGAATTCATAACCCTTTCTTAAACCCTCTCTACTGTACATTCAATCCAACGTCAAAATTTATTAGCAAACAACCTGCCTCACCCAGACTTAGTGAGCTGTAGCACACCCTTTCCAGAACTACTAAAGCGGGTAATTCAGAATTTAATTCAACTAAATGAATTTTCAGTGCCCTTCAAGAATGAGGCCAGGGAAGGTGGATTTTCTGCTAATTCAGTAAGTGTAAACTGTGAGTGCTCTGGGGTAAGAATTTCTTAGACAGATGTTAAAAGTCTTAAGACTAAATGAAGAGTGAAATAATTATGTTGTTAAGTTCTGTCAAGCAGAACAGAGCTGCAGAAGCCTTAACGCAACTGGTATTTCTTGCCCTAATGCTCTACTCCTAAAATGAGAAAGGCTACAAAGTGGACAACAGCTCTTAAGAGCCAGAAAAGAGTGAGTACCTGAAGTCATAATGCTGGTATTTTTTACAAGCAATAAAAGACATGAGAATATGAAACACATAGAAGTGGATTAAACAGAAAGGTGGTGTGTGCATGACAGGCAAGGAAGTGCCAAGGGGTTTGTTGCATAACAGTACTCTTGGTGTTCTATAAAAAGAAAGAAATTCTAAGAACAAGCTCCACTGTAACCCAATCCAAACCTGAACAAGAAAAGAAGTAGCATGTACATGCAGGTACATGCCTGGGAAAATCCAAGAACATCACATAAAGCTGATGTGTGTGTGTACAGCTTTTATGACAAAAGCATTATTGACTTCACATTTCAAAACAAAACCCAGGAGCTGAACACACCTTTAACAGCTAATACAATTTGCTGGCAAAATGACACTAACTTATGGGTGTACATAAAGCATTACTTAAAATGGAAAAAAAACAAGCAGAGAAGCATCTTCACTACTGTCTAACAGAATACACTTTATGGGAGGATGCTCCCAGATGGATAATAACTGCAAATACAGTATCAGAATGGATACAGAAGTTAGACCAAGACAAAGACCTTGTCTATAGCAAACAATTTTTAAGAAAGTTTTGTTTTGGGAACATAAATACTGCCCAAAGGCTGTGCTACTGTTTGGAGGAAGTGGCCCTTCAAAAAAAATCATCCAGACCTTGTCCTAAGTTCCTATGCTCTTCTCTCACCCTGGCTACATATCCCATCTTACACAAGTTGTAGGGCAAGCAATTGCCTGAAAACTTAAAAATACTTTTTAATGGAAATACTTGTCACTTCATGAGAAGGCAAAAAGGGTTTTGCTTTTCAGATGCACCTGTCCTAGAGAAGCCTTCTCAAAAGTCAGAACTCACCCAAAGAAAAAGATTGTTTGGTCCAAAATTATACAAAATGTAACTAAATGTTTCTGTAGGCTCTTTTGGAAATGCAGGAGGAATAGTAATATTACTCCACAGTTATGTATTTATGGAAGCTCATAATTCCAACTACTCCAGTCCCAAACAGAATGTGACAACAGCCTTGCTACCTAGATTTTCTGCTCCCTTGTGAAAGTGAGCATTTTCAACAGAAACATGTCCTGCCCTGGAGTTCAAGTGCAACTTCCCTACCCTACTGCACATGCACCATAAAAAGCCCAAAATACTTAAACTTGTTCATTAAATTAACTTACAGCTTCCAGCCCTCACAAACACCTTAATGTTCTATACAGTTAGAAGGAGGTCTGGTCTTTTACTTAGCAGACACTATTTTTTCATCACCTTTTCTTAGCCACGTCCCATTTATCTGTAGATGATCAAAATATTTCTTCTTATATATATATATATATATATATATATATATATATGTGTGTATCAATGGTAAGGGTCAGCTTGCTTCATGAAAGCAAATTCTTAATGTTTGTAGCTTTCAATCTATCTTTTAACTTAAATCTCAACTCCTTGGAGCAGCTCTGGTGCATAAGAATCAGACAGCTTAGGACTTTTGCATTTGGTGGTGCAAAAGATTCCTGTATGTTCTCCTGTAGGTCTCCGTGTGCATGTAGGGAAATCTCCATTCCCTATCAGGGAGTTAGCAAGCTTAAGTAGAATGCTATTCAAAGGACTGAATATAAAAACCGAGGTCTTGCACATTTTGCGTATCTGCAAACCTACAAAAATTATGATATGCTCCTGTCCCTTCCCTAGAAAGCATATATTGTCCTTAAATAAAATGAAAGCTCCCACACCAAAGGGAATTCTGAGCAAACGCTGAGGAAACTATGTACAGAATTGATAGCTTGCTAACTTTTTCCATTTGAGTTTTCTCACTCATATACTCATGCATCTCAATAATTTTTTTGTATTTTAAAACTATTATGCCTTTAAACTTAAACCCACAACACTAAATTATGCAAAGCCAGAAAATTTGTGTTCTCCTTTCTCAGCAATATATTCATTCTTCTCCAGCTTTTATTGACTTATTTTTTAATTGTTTGTGACAAAGGATTAAAAAAAGTAAAATGGACCTTTTCCATGCCAGACCATCCTACACTAAACAGAGAATTGAGAGAGATTTAAGATTCTGATCCAAGTCAAAGGACTTCACAACATATACAATAACATCAACAGCCAGCTGTGATTGGTTTATCACTTGTATGACACCTAGCAACAAAACTCCATGAGATTTTCAGACTTGCAGCAGATAATCTGAGATCCACATATTTCTATTCACAAGACTGTAATGACAAGCTCTAAGCCTAAGCTTCTGTTTTCAAAGTACAGCTGTGTCCAGCACTTCGGTTGTTTGGTAAAGCAAAAAACAATATTTAAATCTATCTTGTAATGAGTTGACACTAACAAATTGAGTCTTTTTTTATTTGTCCTCCCTCCCCTCCTGCCCCATTTTTTCACCTTTTTCTTCTGTTACGTGCTGTATGTACTGTTTAACATCTGCACACTTCAGCAGCAGTGGGCAGCTAGGGTATTCTGAGTCTAGCACAACTTGATCAAGTGGCTGGAACTTTCCTTGCTGCTGAAAATACATCAAAGGGATTACAAAAGCATTACTTAAATGTTAAGACACATATATACACACTACACATATGTATATAAATATATATGCATGCAATGGCCATAGCTTTAAAATAAAGGATTTAAAGAAGATCGTATTTTGAATGGTAACACATGACACATTCAGAAACTGATTACAAAGCAAGTTATAAATATTTATTTCAGACCAGTAAATACCTGCAAAATGCTGAACTCTTCAAACACTGCACTTAAAAGGCCAAATTTAAAACAACACAGGGAGAAACTAATGTGAAGTACAGCAGGATTTTTTGGAAGATGACATAAGACACAGTAGTCAGTGTGTGCCAATAGTGTTTTAGACCAAAACCTGTTGGATTAAACCCAGTGTCATAACTTCCATTCAAATTTTGCTTTTTCTTCCACAAAGATACATCTCAAAGGAGCAGGGCAGCTTCTGGAACACAGTATTAACCTTTCACCTCTGCAAAGTCAATTCCAGTTTGGCCAGAGTAGGGATATAAAGTGATTTTGGCACAACTTTAATAGCCCCACACATGACAGAACCATCAAACAAATTTTGCCATTGCCAAACAATGCATAATCATTCAGCATGGTTTGGCACAACTGGCAACCTTCCCTTTGGAAAGATCCTTTAATGCATCAGTACAAAGACTCTGTGAACTTCTCATGCTTAGAGAGTGCGTGGTCTCCGCAGCCAAGGCTGAACTCATTATACTGGTCAGCATGAAAAAACCCACTTGGGGTATACTATTTTCATTATTAATTAATTCTCTTGCTAGACACTCAGAGGCTTAATAAAAGTAACCACCTATTGTTAAATCACAATAAAAACAAGAAAAAAGTCCCAAAGAAACAAAAAAAAAAAAAGCAGAACCAAGAAAATATTTAGAGGGTTTCTTCTCCTTAAAAGGGAAAAGGCACAATAACCGTGGCAAAAGGAATTTAAAATAAAACTGCACAAAAAAATAGAACTGCAATAAGCTCTTTCTTACAGATAACTGACCTGCCTGTGTCCCAAAGCATGACAGCTGCATTTACCTCATGCATGGGCACAGAGCCTAAGCCAAGAAAGGTGCTGTATAGGAGATGGCTCTGCTCAGAGACACACAAAGCAATCCTGCATCACGCTATCAAAATCAAAGGACAGTGCAAAGGATGATTCTATGATATCCAGTGATATCCATTATTCAAGCTGGAAGTGACTGCGCTGCATTCAGGCTAACCTTGCCACAAGACTGCAGAATACACTAACTTAGGCAAGGTGCTGCAGCAAAGCATTTGCCCTTTTTTAGGACCCACAACAGCTCTATGCATTTATCTGGCATCACACCTGGCCTAGAAAAACCAGAAAACCTAGAAAACAATGTACTGAAAAAGTGAATGGCAGCACAGGACTCTTCCCATGGACAGAAACAGCAGCAGTAGCTGTCCTTTACTCAGGCTACCTCAACACCGCCCCACATAAAGAGAGATTTACTACTTCCTTAATTTAAGTTTGGTATAAAGCTTTCAAAGGAATGATGAATTCAGAGTGCAGCACCCAGGGAACAAACTGAACTACTTGTGGGATGGCCTTTTCTGATGACCAACCTGACCACTGAAATGCAGAATATATCTGCACACCCTATACCTTAAATAATTAAAAATAATGACAGAACAGTAAGTTACTATTACAAAAGTATAGGCAGACTTTATATCTTCACCATAAATAATTTTTTCTCCTGCACTGTCCACTTGCAATCTAAAGCAGAAAATAGCAAACAACCTTGTAGAAATTCTTTAGAGCAAAAAAGTCTTAGGATGCATAAAGTGCATTGTCTCCACAAAACAAAACAAACAAGCAAAAAAACCCAACAAAAATCAGCATTTCAATTTTATTTTGTGCCCCTTTGTTCACAGGCTCCTTATTAAAAAATATCAGAATATTTGCCTACAACTTTCGATACATTTCATAAATTTAAGTGAGGTTTACACCAACTATAAATCAATGAACCCATTTTGTTAATTATCCAACATTTGGATACTCAATCATCCCATTGCTGTTCTATGATATGGCGTCTCTACAAATGTTGTTGTTTCCTTTCAAGTTCAAACTGCCACAAAAATGTTCCTCCTTCCTCCTCCATAGCATCCAAATATTTCTTTTTTTCCCCTCTTCTTTCCCAAAATAACCATTTTACTGATGCCTCAGAAAGGGCACTAGGTTTGTTTTGATCTGATGACATGTCAGCATTTTAAATTCAATAGTTCTGGGACAGGCTCTCACAAAAAGACAAAAGAGATTCTCTTCTCTAAAAAAAAGGTGATTAGTGCTTGTTGAGATTGAAAGCTGACTCCTGTAGCATAATTCACCAACCAAAAAACTTGATGGAAGCAAAAGTACTTCTAGGTATTAAGATTATACTGCTTTAAAAGCAAATTAAATTTCCACTATTATGGAAGCCACTCTTTGTAAAATTAACATAACTTCTGCAGAACTGAAGTCAGAAATAATGTTTTCTCCTGAGAATTCCAGAAGAAAAAATAAAGCAGGCTTACCTCTTTGTCTGCCTTTATGAGGTAGTAAAGTATCAGAAACAAGGGGTCCATTGGTGTAACAAACAGCAGCCGCCCATCTAGGTGACAGATAAGGAAATATATTGACTTTTTGGGGCTTTAGGATGTTTTTTAGGAGTGTGAATAGAATTTTTTTTAGTAAGTATCCCAATATTTGAATAAAACAGAAAAATAGTATTTGTAAATTCATATTAAAAATACAGAGATAATTCAGTTCTCTAGCCTACCAAACCAAAGCACATACTCCACTTCAGGACTTCTGCTTTGTGTAGTCTGAGTTTTGCCTTTTTTTCTGGACTGTATTAAAACAAGCAACATTGAAGCTGCCCTCTATTGGCAGATTTGGGGGCAACAGAAATTGGATTGGTACACCAGAGACATTCAGCAATACTCCACCTCTAACACTGGGCAAGGTAACACTGGCAGAAGAGACAGGCAGGACAAGAAAGAATTTCAAGGGCTAGTTAAGGGAGAGCTGCCTTAATCTGCAAAGGGAATATCTGATGCAGTCTCCTAATGGAACAAAATAAACTTAGATCAGAATACATGGCTCAGAGTGCTGCATTCAAGGTTACACACAAAGGAAGAACTTGGTCTCCCATTGAAACAGACACCTCTGCCCATCTGGAGTTCATTGCAGGACAATGGCTTAGTCAGGCCTTTTGTACAACTGCAGATAATTGGAAACAATGTAACATCAAGGAAATTCACTAACGAGACCAAATAATTGATGACAATTTGACAGTAATTAGCAAACCAAAAGCAAATAAATGTAATTATTTTTGTTTTAAATCACATGATTAAGATAATTAAAAAAAAGGAAATCCTATTATGATGGCCCTAAAACTAACAAAAGATCATGTGGGAAGAATGTGTTTTGGGTAAAGCTGATAACCAATCTACCATGTGTATTATCAAAATGATGCTCAGTGTGAGGCAAGGCAAGCATCAGGGCTACATACAAACACAAAAGCTTTGATATTGAAATTGGAAGGAAAAAGACCCACTAGCCACTTTCTAAAAGCTTCCATTTAAATGCTTTCCACCCAACCTCCAGGAGGAGTTATTTTTGTTTGTTCTAAAGACTCAGACTCACTAGAAGTGTATAAAGACCTCTGCCCTTATCTGCAGATAACCAGATAATTTGTTTTAACTGCAAACACACAGAATTGTTTTTATTGTTCTTCTCCTGACCCTTTCAGAGATACAGCAGCCCTAACATTCACAAACAATTTTTCCACTGTATTTTTAAAAGAAAACTGAGGGCATGATTTCTTAAGGCAACTGTTTCCCAAGGGCCAAAATAAAGGTTAGAAACGGAGAGAGAGAATACAATGTGGACATAATTGGGAGCAGGGAGCAGACCCAGTCTGTTGGCTCACCCCCAAGACAGAGCAAGGAAAAGCTCAGAGACATACTGCTTGCACTGCTTTATGTGCCTGCAGAGGATGTTTAAAAGTTAGCACACACTTTGGGATATTACTGTTAAAGAAGGCATATGTCTGGAAGGGTTGCTTTTATTTATTACTATAAATGGACTTTTCTCTAATGAAAAGGAATAAAACAAATATACCTTAATCTTCTGAATTAATACTTATGAACATGCTGGTCTGTGGACATGCTGGCAGAGAAACACTGCTACAATAACATCCTTACTGAAAATGGATTGTGAAAGCCATCCCAAGCAAGTTACACAAGCTTCCTCCTCATTTTCACAAAGGTGAACAGGATCAGAGAATGTCCAGGATATTACAGACCAGCTCCCTTAGAGAGAACAGTGAAATAGCAGCTTCAGACCTCTCCTGAGAACTCAGCACTTAGGCTGGGGACTACAGAGGCAATTTAAAGAACACAAGACCATACATTCCAGTGCTTGGAGCTCTAACACACCACTTTGCTTGGCTACTAAGGCCTTCCAGCCCTTTCTTTTCTTTCCCAGTGGAAAATACATATAAACTTACAAAGAGGACTTGCTGGTGAGATTGACAAGGAAAGCTAACTATTTTATGGCACTTCAGTTTAAACACAATTGAATTACTTACCCCTCCTTCCCCCTTCAAAAAATGACAAATGAACATCAGTCTAATTGAGGCTGCCAAAGGCAACCTTTTAAAGAGAAATGACAAAGCCCCCAGCCCTGGTTAAATCCTTATGGCAAATGAGTCTATCAGAAGGTGGGGATATGATGAAGCATGTCTCAAACAAGG
The DNA here is from genome assembly GCF_035770615.1 of Melospiza melodia melodia. NCBI lineage: Eukaryota > Metazoa > Chordata > Aves > Passeriformes > Passerellidae > Melospiza > Melospiza melodia. The sequence continues at coordinate 88,815,289 of NC_086195.1, forward strand.
AAAAACACCTGTAAATTTACTAGAAGAAAGAGGGACGGTCTGTGTACAACATTAGTTAAAGATGGGGGAAAAACACATTATCCAACTCACCCTGTTGAACAGTCTGACCTATAAACCAGGAACGACGTTCCTCGTGAAAAGCTTTTACTTCAAACAGCTGCTGTGCACCACTATTGAATAAGTAAAGGGTTGCTTCCCCTGTTGAAAAGAAATCTGGTTTGTGTTTGTAAGCTTTCAGAAAAATCAAAAGAATACCCAATATGTTTGAAGAATGTGCCCTATATACATACAGACACACAAACATACACACAGTCTACATAAACTCACTACAAAGAGAGCTCAGACAAAAAACACTATTATATACAGATGTTCATTTACCAGCTCCATAAACGAAACTGAATTTGAATCAATAAATAAGATGTGTGAATAGTTCATCTTACAACACGAAGCCTTTGATCCAAACCCAAATCAAAATCACTCAAGAAATCAGCTTTTTTCTGCAGTGAAGAGGGAAGGTGGAAAACAAGAGAATTCCCTCTCCTTCCATCATGTTTTTCTTAGGATACCAGACTCTGGGTTAGGAGAACAAAAGTCTCAAACCTTTCATGGACAATCTGAATATTCTTTTTATTTTGTGCACCAAAATGGATTGTGATGACTCTGTATGGGTAGACATACAAAGTAAGCAAGGATGCTAGAAGAAGTTGGTTTGAAGTGCCCATCAGAACCTTAGTAGTTGGGAAAGGAAAAGGATAGCTTTATTTTAGGTCATCACAGCTCTACCATTTGACATTAGTTTTGGGATACAATGGAAGGGTGACAAACACATTGCAAACAGGACTGGCATTTTCCATATCAGAAATGGGAAGTTGCCACAACTACAGAAGGGGCCACTGAAATGTGGTCAGCTGAGTCTGTTGGCTGGACTGCTTCTATCTTGCTTATCAATCCATCTTCAGGAAACAAGAGCAACTACAGCAGGGCTGTCCTGCTCAGAGCACATAAATTGCAAAGCTGCAGTGACTTGCAGATGATGGGCTGGCTCAGAGAAGGCTCAGTGTAAGCCCTGAAAGCTGACATCAGCACTGCTCTTCTCAGTCTGCAGACACCCCCAGGTGCGGAGGGAGGTCAGCAAAAATGGGCAGACACATGAATTCCCAAAAATTACTGGTAATGCATTTTTTTCCCCTTTATCCAAAAGGCTGACCAGATGTTTAACCTCACTTAAGGATATAATTTCAGTACTCTGATAATTTTTCTTTTGGGTAGGGGAGGAGAGGAGCAATGAGTAGTCATAAGGGGGGAGCAGAAGTTTCAGTCATTACCATGTGCACCCTCAACAAGGGTCTACACCACAGTTTGATCAGCCCCATATCAAACTACTCACAGAAGTGCTGACTGAACAACTTAAGACTCCTACCAGGGAGTGTGCTAGCCAAATCCAGTGGTGAACTATGAAATCTTGGGAAAAGAACCCTTTTTATTACCTAAGTACAGCTCCTTAATTTATGTCATTATGCTAAAAGGACAGTCACCACGGGTTCCCTACAGTACTGTAAGACAGGAACTGGAGTGGATGGAGAGAGAACCCCAACAGCTTTGCTCACAACTTCACTAATGGTTCTTGTGGTACTTCTGAACTGCAGTCTGATCCTACTTTATAGTGTTTCTAAGGGATAGAAATCTTGTTCTTTTACCTGTCTATACAAAGGACGAAGCATGCTTTTATTTAATAAAGTGGTTAGCATCGATTCTACAGTGTGCTGAGTCCTTCAGTGCCTACTTATACAGTATCTGGCATCAACAATTCATCTGTTAGACACAAAGGTAAGGAAAATACATTAATAGTGTGTTCTCAGTTCTTCCATTTTCAGACTTTGTATTTATAACAGGCTACATAACTGAAAGTCTATGCAGGCCTATAAATAAGGTCCTGTAAATTCTAAAGGAACACACCCAGACAATCATTGCACTTTAGGTTTTCCCCAGAAAACTTCCCCAAGATCTCTGATTCTACAAAGTAAACAGATTTCTTTTTACACAGAGAAAAACAAATTAACATCTATGCTTTTAAAAACATAACAAACTACAAAGGCAGTATGCTACAGCAGGAAATAATAACACAGGTGGAATATAGATGTGGCTTTATATTCCCATTGCAAATCTGAGCAGTCAAGAAACACGCATCATGAGGAGTAAGTGATTTTACATTCTGTATTATTATTTTTGACAATTTTCCTCTTTCAAGAACAAATATGGTTCCTATACTGTGACAATAAAATTCATCTGAAGACTCAGTTACACACATACATGTAAATACATATAAATACAAGCAGTCAATTTCAGACCAAAACCATAAAACTTTAATCTACAGAAAAGAAACTAACTCAGGAAAAGAAAAAAAACCCAAAAAACATGAAAAACGTTTTTCAAACAGATTGTTAACCCCAACAAAGGCTTGCTGCAAGTTTCTGTTGCAGCATCACACACTCTAATTATTAATTAATCATAGAAAAATTAAAAATCCTCAACAAAAAGAACAATATGACTAGAAGAAAGTAATGGTGGGATGGTGGTATCATTGAATTGCCTGCATTTGCTGGTCCTTCTAATGTATTTTGAATTCAAAGTGCCTCATCCTCTGTTAAGGAGAAAAGAGACACCATGACCCAGGCCATGAGAAGAAAATTAGATTTAAAAATGAAAAGACCCAAAAAGCTTGGTAAGTACAATTGAATCACTTCTTCTAACTCTATTTATTTTATAGCATAAGATGAATGCTAAGAAGCCTAAATTCGGATTTAAAAAAAAGGCTTGGACTCAACACCCAACACTGTAAGCTCCCCAAAACTAATGCACTTAAAAACAGAACTTAAATTACACCCCTTTTTTGTTCTGCCAGTATTTCTGATGAATAAACAGTTCAACCAATTAAAATTATAAAAGAAATCCTAAATGTTTGCACAGCATTAACCATCTGGCATAACCAGCAGTATCTTTGGCACGTAAGACTTGTACCTATCATCATTATTTCAGCTTTGAGAAACATGAATCTTTTGGTGGTGGAGAAAACCAACCAGAATTTTAACAAGCTCATGTCACAGTTCCAGAACTTGCCTGTGCTTGGGTTGCGCAGTTTTGTAAACAAGGGTTCACTGTCAGGTGTCTTTGGGGAGTCAATTGCAGCCTCTGTAGGGGGAGAGGAAAAAGTTAGGAACTTGTAAATTGTGAAGTATTTCACATCTGCTTCACCAAGACATTCTGAATTAATTGGATTGACACTTTTTGAAAACACACACACACATCTGCCTAAAAATTGTGTGCCTCAGCCCAAATTCATCCTACCTGATCAAGGCACTTAAATTATGATTCCAGACTTCCTGGCACTCTCTATCTGTCACAGGAAAGATATGCACCTGGGGATGATTTAGATTTTGAAAACCACTTCCCCCTAGAGAGCCTTCAGGCAAGAGAGCTCCTAAATTTGACATCCCAGTTAAGTAAGATGAACTGATATGCTGCCCTGATTAGTCACAAAGACAATGAGAATGCTTTGGTTAGTCAGGCCAAGCACAACGTGGACATTAAGAAAGTCCAAAAGGTAAAATACACATGGGGAGAAACTATCCTTTAAAACTTTCACGAAGTCAGATTACACAGGAATTAGCCTATTCTAGTTGCTATGTCTGTGAAAAACATGCACACTTATTTATCTGATATGTATGAACTTGAAATATAAAGACTGCATTTAATTCCCCCCACAAGAAAAAGAAGGTGAGAGAATGCAGCACCTCTGGCTGAAGCCCCTTACAGATATTTTCTTTCCTGTATCTTTGAACAAACAGAAGATAAAAAGCAGAGCCACAGAGGTATAATTTTTTCTGTGAAACTGAAAAAAGAGGGAAACAGCTACCACAAGGACACTGACTCAAGTACAAAAAACCACATCTATAAGTATCCCCAGTTAATTATATTCTAGCCAAGCTCTCTTTGTAGGGAAAGTCTAACTTATATTTATGAAAACAACTTCCCACATCTCAGTAAGGAGCACCATGACAGAATCATATTTCTTAGCCTGCACAGTGCCAGTTCTGCCTCAATTCCTTTCATACAGGCATTCATCAGAGCAAGGAAAATTACTAAAACATTTCACATATATAATGAGTATCCAGACCCCAGAGAATGGACTGACAGAGCTCAGGCTGATGTTTGTGTTACAGTGCTGCTGAGGAAAGCAGAGAGGAGCAGTAGAGGCAGACTCCATGATTATTCAAAGGAACAGAAGTGCCACATTGTCCTTCCCCTTCCAGTAACATCCAGCAGGTTTGGGAAGAGGGAGCTGGCACAATTCTTTGGCAAACAGGGAAGTAGGAACAACTGAAAGTAGAAAGCCCCAGCCACATCTGAAAAGGACAAGTGGACTTCTCACACTTGGCTCTTCAATAACACCTCATGGGCAAAAAAAAAAAAGGCACAAACAGCTCTCAGCCTTCATATCCACCCCTTGTTATTCAGTTGTGCCACCAACAGAAGTTGCCCAGATAAAGACATAAGCGGGACACAAAAACCAACTGTGTTTAGTGATAGTAGTGTCGGAGAGTAATAATTCTCAGAGCTGTTCAGACAATTTAAAGTAATTTTCTTCTATTCAATACTCAACTTAGTCTTCAGGTGGCTTGGAAAAGTGCTTCAAAAAGTTTCAATATAAGTTGAGGGCTTTTAATGGAAAAAATCCGTATTTGCTAAGCAGACTTGCTTCATATGCTGATACATAAACACATGGTTGTCAAGCTACATTTGCCCTGGCAAAGGCGACTTTCCAATTTCTAGAGCTGTGTATATTTCAATTCTTGACCACAGTTTAACATTAGTGTATTTTTTGTTACTTTTTAAAACACTGAAGTGATTAATGATAGTGAAAGAAACACACTGCACATGTTTACTTTGATGTGTTTCACATGAACATATTAAAATATACACAGTAAATGTGAGTTTCAAAATTTAAAACAAAAAGCAAAACAAAAAAACCCCGAAGGAACTTTCAGCGCTCGCTTGCTCTGCTTTCTTCATGCATAGATTGATGAGCACCGGGAATGAGTCCAGCTGAGCCCAAAGTGCATCTTGTCAGCAATTAAGTCAACAATCCCTCTTAATTTTTTGCTGCTTTTAATGACATTTGCATCTTTACTGGGTTGAGATGTTCTCTCCCTAACCTGCTAGTAACACACTGAATTTATCCATCTCTGCTAAGCCTGGGGGACACCTACAGGTAGGGAGCACTAAGCGTAACAAACCCAAGCAATACAGTGTCCCTTCTCTTCCTCATCAATCCTCTACCTTCCCAACCAGATAACCACCTTCCTTCATCCAGGCCTGTCCCATGCTATCCCAGGCGCTGGCCCTGCCAGGAGCTCTTCCCCAGGTGGTGAAGAGCAGCACAGCCCTGCCCACGGGGTTCTTTGGTGCTCCTCAGGCTCCAAGGGGCTCAGCACGGCACAGAGGCAGCAGGGATCAAACCCCAACCAATAAATAGCCCGAGCTGCAGCCTTCTGTGCCAGTATCTCATGGTGATGGGATCAGAGTGTACCTCACACTCTCCACAGAGCTGCCACAGAAAATGGTTTGCCTGAAGGGACACACACGTGCACGAGGAGAAGGGAAGGACCAGGCAACAGCAAAAGTGGTTCTTTGAGTTTCTTTAACATTCAGTTTCCTCAAAATGTAGGCAGTATTCCACTTCACTTCCAGGGGCATCTGAAGTATATTTTTGTTATAGATTGGCTTACTATATGTCAAGTTGGCAGACAAAAAAAAGAGGCAATTGGGACAATGCCTGCTTGGAAAACTGGATGCAGTATTAATATGGCCTTAAGGGCAAAGAAGGCCCTATTTATCTGAGTTTAAATACCTCATGACTAGGAAAATGCTGAGCAAGGGATTTTTGATGTTAGGTGTCCAAACCTAACTTATTTGTGTTCTGGACTGTAGCCAGGAAAGGTAACTGGATTTCTTTAATGCCATTACATTTATCAGTCCTTCTACTTCAGCAAGGATCTCTTATAGCTAAGTAAACACAGACTTCTTAAAAAAGCAGTACTGTAGCCATTTTCTAGTAAGACTGAGAGTTAAACTAGGTTAGGAACTTTTTCTCAATATTAAGGTTCACATCCAGATAAGAAAACATCCCCTACAGAAAATAAACAGTAAAACGTAACATTACAGGAAGAGCTGTTTTGTTAAATTCTAAAGGAAAACATCAGATGATTGCTGCTATGCTTATTATAACAGTTCTCATAGCTCAGCCCTGACCAACTTGGTCATCTACAAGAATACTTGGGGGGAGAGAGGTGAGAGCTTTTTGAACAGTACATCCTCTACCAGCGATGGCCCACAGTCAGGTCAGCTTACTAACATGTGTCATTACAGCATGATTTTCTCCTAGGAAAACACACACTACAATGATATAAAACACCTGACAGAAGGGTACAGAGGGGCTCTATTAATCCTGTCTCAAGGAGGCATCTCAGCCAGCAAGTCACTCTTTAAACTGCCTGGGAAGACAGAAGGCAGACACTTCCAGGAGGCAGCTGAAGAAAAGGAGTAAAGATTATTGTGTTTCATGGAGGTCAGACATACAACCAGGCAAATTCTACCAAATACATAAACAAAACAAAGTGAAAATTAACCAGCTTTCAAAGGATTTCTGGCAATAATTTCTTCCACAATGGATAGATATGAGGCAGTAATGAATCTGCCTGTTAAAACCAGAAAAAAGTGTTACCTGGTACAGCAACATAAATAAATTGAAAAACAACATAAAACTCCCACTAAGAGCTATGAAACTGTTATGGATGATGCAAAGTCTATTCTCCTTTAAAAAAAAATGCTTATAGAATACTATATATAACAGACTAATATCAAGTTATATGGAGTTCCCATGCAAAAAGCTGCCAGCCAAGCAAGCAAAAAGGCTGCAAATATATGTCAAATGCGTAAGAGGAAAAAACCCTCTGAGAGCACAAATTTCCCAACCACCATCACCACCCTGCAAAGAAAAAGGACTATTGAAGTCTGGAAATATAAAGTTAAGATTTCATTTAAAAACAGATATTAAACCATACGTCACCTACACAAGTCTTTTCCATTCCCTTCTTAGCTTCTAACTGTGCATGAAAGGTGTGTCAGATGGAGACATTATGATGGAGCCCATTAAATAGACATTTTATGGAAGACTTTAAACTCTGTAGCCTAAGGGTACAGATAGGTTAGATCTATTAAACATTTTATTTGTGTTATTTTTAGAATCTCAGCCCTCAAGAAAATGGTTTTAATTCACTGTCTGTGTCCTTTGTTGTGCAGCATGCCCTGAAAAAAGCCTAGTGAAAAATAATTAATAAATCCAGTACTTTGTATCACCCAAATTTTTTATAATTTTTCTAAGTTACAAGGTAATTAACTGCAAGTATAATAAATGAATTCTGGTATGCACAGACTGAGAATACAGTCTGTATCATAAATGGCTTCAAATGACCAAAGTTCATAGCCCACAGAAAAGTGCAGTCCTGGGGTCCCCAACTCTGCTCCCTTCTTGTTTTGTACCACCAAAACTAGCAAGTTCATGGCTCTACAGCAAGTCAAGTCGGTTCACTCATCCAGCTGAGAAGTAACCAACCAGAATGAAGAAGTAAATAACTTTCAATCCTGTCAGTAAGCTCACTGGAACAAGAGACAGAACCCATGGCAGGAGCAGATGGCATAGAATATTCCCTACTCCACATGTGACACAGGTGTCTTTGCACACAAATTATAAAACCAGATCATGTGTGAATTGACAGAGTTGAGGAAGCAGGAGATGAGCCACAGGTCTACATTGCTTCTTCCTTGGCTCACAATACTCAGGGGAGCATTGAACAGAACACAGCTTGATTCACCTCTGCAAACAGCCAATATTTTGCAGGTGCTTACATAGAGGGTATGGGTTTGTACTTGCCCACACTTGATTTTTGGAAATAATCTTAATTGTTACTCAGTTATGTAAACTTGATGTTACCTCACCACCTTACTCCTTCTATGACTGTACATAGTACTCACTTCAGTGAGGGGACTTTTGCAGTGCCCATTGTAAAACACAGAATGATAACCAGTTTGGTAATCATGACATTTATTTGGTGCCCTAAGGAAACAATGTTCAATGTGACATAATTTAGAACATTCCACAATAAAACACAGTATCGAAAAAAGGCACTGGTTTCAATCTTGTCCAAAAGTTCAGAAAGAAATTCTACTTGACAGTTTGAATGGTCTTTTGCTACAGGACATAGCTAGGCAATACAGCTAAATTTTAAGACTTAAGCCTGAGAGCATCTTTTGGCTTCCCTTTATACTGGCATAATTCACTTCTTAGCCAAAAAACCCCCATGTTCATGGACTCACTAGTAGCAATGGACAGTACTAATTCATCCATTACTGAAGTCAAGATGCCTGGCAGAACATGCAGAGTTTCAGCTGAATAAAGGGGAGGTCAGTCTTGAGAAGTTCAAGAACTGGTTATCACTTGAAAGGATAAAAACTACAGACTTCCCTTCTCAATATTTATAGGGTCAGCACTGGTGCAGCTGTATTACTGGCTGAATCAGCCCTATTCCCATATGCAGAGAGGCCTAAGTTGGCATACGTTGGTCTCTTCCAAGCCAGATGGCAGAAAGCAGAAGTGGGAGATGGTGTTACACATTAAAACATGTCTTTTCAGTTATTTTATTTGCTATGCTTCCTTCTGGCTCCTTAGCTTGCCAGTTATATCTGCTTTATTCACAGCAGAGCTCAGTATGCCTTTCAGGAGATGACATGTAAGAAAGAGTGCAAATTACCTGCAGGCAAAGGGCTTTGTTCAGGAGATGCAAATGCCAGTTTAGGGGGAGGTTTAGTAAAATATGCCCACAGAGTGCTAACTTCTAAAATAAGCATATTCACATCCACCTTATTTAAAAGGTATATAAACATGTGCTATTATTTCATATAGGTTTTCTGATGTTTTGACTCAGCTGTTAAAAAAAATACATATTTGTTTATTGCAAACATTATTTCCAAGTTCTTTACCTAGATTATTCTGGGAAAGTATTAATGTTCAATTATTCTGCTCAATTTTGACACTCATTACAATTTTTTAGTCAAGCACCCTAACAGCCCAGCAGTGTGATGTATTTCATAGCAGATAAACTGGTTTTTTTAAAAACAGTAAGTGAAAGCATGTATCGAAGTGCAAGGATGGAAAAAAAGTTAATGCAAAACCTGTCTACTTCTGTTTTTAAAGCAAACCACTTTCACAAATTAAGTATTCCACAACTTCTTTTGCTATGACACCTTCTCTCACTATGACCCAAAATTTTCAAGTCAAATACTTCCTCGGTTACTGCATGGAGACAAAAGTTCCTTAGTCTCAACTGAAAGGATGGAGGATTAATTTAATGTGTGCTGATGCCCCATGGTTTGGCATCACAGTCCATTTATTTCTGCCTCCATTTGACTTTTGGCATATATGAGATTTGTTCAAACTTTTTGCCAAGTATAATTTGAAACTGCTCCTTTTATTTTTGAATAAGTAATTCCTAAAAATAATAGGATTGTTAAATTTCCCTCCCCCGTTGCAACCCTTCCAGTTCTATTCATATGGCAGTTCCCATAAAACAATGTAAGAGCTAATCAATTTACTGTTTAAGAAAACAGCAGACTGAAAAAATGTGCCCAGCTAAACTTGTCTAGCTCAGAAAAATAAAGGCTGAGAATAATTTTCAGCATGTAGCTAACCCCTACTTATTTTCTTAATACAGACAAAGACAGAACATATTAAACGCATCAGTCTTAATTTTAGGTGTGGAGTGGAACATCACAGTTAGAAAATTGCCTTCAATTCCTGACCTCTTTGCTAAAACCAGTGAAGGATATAAATAGTTTCAGTTCTGACATAACACCTATCCCTGAGGAATACTGAAAAAGAGACTGTCCTTCACACCAATCCTGTTAAGCAGCTAGTGTGATGTTGGTAAGACTGGTTTGAAGCCATTGCATAAGAATGTTTATTTGTTATCCAGAGCTCAGATCACATCTATGTCAGACACAGTGACTTTACCGCAGTATTTGAGAGTTTTCCAAAGCTCTGCCTTTCGATTTAGATAGCTCTAAAATTAAAAATCTTTAGATAGCCCTAAAATACCGCTGGGTCTCAGCAGTACTTCTCAGTCTAGGAAATAACTTCTAGCTCTTGTCATTTTCAGAGAACACATAAAAAATGGTAGCTTCACCGGCCCAGCTGAAAAGGCAGGTAGAAATTTCCTACATTCCTGTTAAAAGGTAGCAGTATTTGTTTTTAAGTACACGGATACTCAGTAAATACAGACAGATTCTGCTCTATTAAAGCACATCATTAGTAACTTTGTAGCCGTGAGAGAGCCAAGGTTAATCCCCAGGAGCAACTACTTTTCTCTTGTACCAGATCAGTAGCTAGACCAACAACAGAAAGCCAGTCCAGCCATTTCTACATTCTCACGGAAAAACAATTTGGATACGAGGGTAATGTAACAGCCTTGATCACCCAACTCCCACTCGAAATGCAGGAAAGCACTATCTGGAAACTCAGCCATCCACCACTGAAGCCCGTGTGGTCCTCCAGGACTCGCTAGCACTTTGGTGTCTCTGCACCACCGTTCCTCCAGAACTCCAGATTCGGGAGGTCTTCTTAACCAGCGACGTCAACTACTCGGCACAAAGCAAGCTCAGATCCAGGTTTCCAGCCAAGCTAATAAAATCCCCTGGAACATGGAGCACAGAACAGAAACACCCAAGTGGGTCTACACAGAGCCAGCTTGGTCCATCAGGACTTATTAGTTCAGACACTGTCTGAAAGCAGCTGCACTGCAAAGCTGGTTCTGGAAACAGCAGAGATGTGTTAACATGGCACAGCACTTGAACTAATAAACTGCTAGTGCTGAGCCGAGCCTGCCCCAGGCTAAATCTGGAGCCTGAATATCCACAGCACAGTCAATCTGCAACTGCAGAAACGGCCCTAAGAGCTGACTCTGTTTCAAGGCCAGCATGCACAGCTCTACCACTACCAACACGACCAAGTTTTCTGTCCTTTCACCCTCCTCCATAACAAGCAATCCCTCCATCTACCCTCTTCCTGTTTGTTCACTGTTTTCTCTCCTGGCCACTCACATCCACTTCTCAACCTTCCACTACACATCCCCAATAAGGCTGCACAATGTACATCAGTGGCTTCCAGCCTTTCTGGAGTGATGAACATGGTTACCACCCTCTGCTCACCCTGCCTGAGCAGCATTTCCTAACTCCTCTCCCACCACTTCTGGCTTCCCTCTTTGTCCGGCCCATGGTGGTTCAATCTCTAACCAAGGAATCATTACACTTACAAAAACAAACCAAAAATATGATTGTATTTGCATGTCAAATTGTCCTGTCTTCATGGAAAAAAAGAGCAAGTATCAAAGAAACACCATCACAACACCTCTCACCAGGCCAAGGCCAGGCTACCATCTCTAAAGGTAAAATTTGCAATCTCACCCAGAAGTTGCTTAGCAGTCAGCTCAGACATAACTGTCTGAGGCTCTCCTTTTCCCTTCCCACTTGGACTCCCCTTTGTGTGATTCCCCCATGCCAAACAGCCCAAGCGTCCTGGTGTGGCAGAAGGGTTGGCGAGGGCAAAGACTGGCTCAGTCAACCCTGCTTGCCCTGCCCACCTTTACAAACCATACAAAGTAACTGCTGAGCATATGGTTCTAGCTCTGCCCTGTGATGTGCAGGCATGAGAGGACCACTAATTACCAAACTTTTACAGCACTGAAATTTGACAGAATTAATCACTTGCTACAGAAAGTGATAGTCTGTCCCTCTAAAAACAGCTCACAGCATTGGTAGAAAACTCACTCTGACTGCATTCCTCTAGCTAGAATATTGATTCCAACTAAGAACATGCGCAATTCTACCTGACAGAAGAGATTCCTTGTTTCTGAGCCGTTTCCAGAAACTGAAACCAATATAAAAACTACAAAATCAAAAATAAAACTGAAATTTGTCTCGTCAGTCATAACACATGCTCTGAATGGCAGAGCAGTAATGGCAATTCATTATCCATGCAATATAACAGCATACAAATGTGTACTTAAACAAGGAAATCAGTAGTAATTTCATAACCTTCCATATTAAAGCAGACAAGCATTCTTTAGTAGACTCAGCAACAAATGGCACTGAACTCACACCCAGAAACAGATCCTGTACTTATCTACACCAGTTGGTTTTAGGTATGTATGTAATATAATGCCATACAGGTATTATGAAGATAGAGATTGTCATATGAATAGAATTTTACCGTCAAAGGACATTTTTGTTCTAAATCCAGCTGCAACCATCTTCATTCCTGAAAGTAATCAGGTCTCCCTACTATACATTCTGCTAAACAGCCAATGAAAAAATTCTGAGGTTCATTCAACAGAGCAGTTACGAAATGCAAAATTGTGAAAAGTGGTAACATGTTAACTTAAAAAAGCTTTTCTGAAAATAATGCTAAAACAAAACTAAAATAATGAAATGTTTCATTTGGCTGGCTCTCATCAGCTGTGGAGTCCTGAATTTATCAGCTACAGACTTTTTTTAAAAATCACTATGTGCTTTGAAGTTCAACTAAGGCTTAATAAACTTTCTTACAGGTCTGGAGTACTATATAAATTTTGTCAGAGCTGTGCTGGCATAATTGGTAATACAAACTGTCTGGCTTCATGAAAGTTACAAGCTCTGGCTCCAATCCTGCAAACACTTACTGAAGAATTTAACTTACTGCACAGAACTGACTACTCATGCATAAGCTAAGCATATTTGTAAATATTTGCACAGTATGGACATCTGTTGGCATAGCCAGTCATCTGATACGAGATTCAGCTTTAAATCCTAGTCTGCAAAGTCAATATTAAAAAAAGAAATTCCTCACTTTATAAATTCCTTTCTTAGTCATCAAACATGTCAGATACCAAAGGGTGGAACCAAAAAGTTAAAACTAGAGGAAGAGAGGAATCAGTGAAACCATAGTAATTGGTTCTGCTTCTCATGTAACTAGAAAAGCCTGGTTTCCTATGGGCACATGTCACAAGATTGATCTCCTGCCTTACTTTCAACCTTATTTCAACAGCTGAATGAAGCTCTTGCTATACCTTTCCTTCAGTGGTGCCATTTACAGCATTTCTCACATCATCACAGGCAAAGCTCAGAAAGGGATGATTTCCATAGAACTCATCCTTTTTATCAGGCTTGGTTATTAACACTCTCCAGTTATGGGCGAGTTAGGAAATAGCCACAGTACAAGGCTGGCCCACAGATAAACATGGAAGTCGCACTTCCTTAAACACTAAACTAGAAAAAGACAGTTACGTCTCCTTCCTCTTAATGTCTTGGCATTTGAACACATCCAGTTTCACTCATCCTCTTTAACAGCAAAACATTTTGTGATCTGTTTGTTTAAACCTGATACTGGGCAGAAATACGTGTAAGGAGCAAAGGCATCCTCCCACTGATGCAGCGCGGCATGGGAGAGAGTGAGCCTCCGCAACACAGCGGGTATTGCACCTGCAGAGCTGCCGTGGGGAGCTCTGCTGCTCCACAATCAGCGAGTGAGGAGATCTCACTCTGGCATAGCACTGAAGTATGTTTGACAGCTGTGGCTCAGGGCACTACACCGTTTCCTTCAAAATCTGCGGGAAGGGACTGAGGGGATGGAGGCAAGGCGGGCCGCCAGCTCCGGCGAGGGGACAGCCAGACCCCATCAGGGACATCGGTGGAAGGAGCCCGTGGCCAAACCCTAATGACCGACATAAATTAAACGCACTGATGCAGCGAGGGAAACGGGGCCCCTGGAGAGAGGAGGCCGGGTGCCGCGCGGGGCCTCGTGTAGAGGCCTGTCCCAAAGCGGCCTTGCACACCCGGGCGGGGCCCGGCCGCCCGCAGCAGCCCCGGCGCCTGCCCCGGGGACGAGCGCCCGCCTCCCGCCCGAGCCGGCCGGCGGGGCAGGAGAGCCGGGCGCTGCGGCAGAGCCGCCCCTGCGCGGAGCGGCCCCGCCGGGTTACCTGGGGCAATGAGCACCCACTGCGCGGGGGCCGCGCCCTGCCCGCTCCGTGCGCCCCGCATGCTCCGAGCGCCCCGCGATCCCGCCGCTCCCGTTCCCGCCGCCGCCGCCGCAACATGGCGGGCGGGGCGGGCGGGGAAGGGAAGGGAAGGGGCCGGGCGGCGGCGGGGCGCGGCCATGACTCGGGTTGCGCCGCCGCTCCGCCTCTTCCCCTTCCCGGCACACGCGGGGAGCGGGCGGTGCGGCCGTGGTGAGCCTCGGGTGCGGAGCTTCTGCTCTCCACCGCCCCGCGCTACTCGGGCGGGCGGGCGGGATGTCCCACCCGCAAGGGGAAGGGAGCCCCCGAGGTTCCTAAAAGCTCGTGGTCCAAAGGAGCGACAGAAGTCACAGGGTCCGCAAACAGTCAGAAAGTTATATTAGTGAATCGCGCACTGGGCGTGGAAATTGTTTTGTTAGTCCCTGACCTACTGTGTAAGTGTAAGCACACGGCAGTGGGTTTTGGGTATAGGGGTAGAGAAGGGAAGAGAGAAAGGAAGGGATGAGTTAAAGACGGGCTGAGAGAAAGAGAGAGAGGAAAAGAGGTCACCCGTCCTGGTTTTAGCATTGATCCAGCTCCTGGTCCTAGGGGTCGCTGCCCAGGCTTAGGAAGGATACCTTTTTATGGATAGGTTTTCTCCACCCTGAAGACAGGCTTCTCACTTTCCGTGTAAATTAGTTACCAAGTGCAGTCCGATCTTTATTATCTTTCTGGAAATTGGTCAGAGGGTTTTGGGGGGCTTAGGTGGTCTTGATCCCCCTCTACAGTCCATGCCCGCCTCCTGGCTTTGTCATTCCCGTGCATAACTGTACGGTGTTATGCTCATCTCCAGGAACTAGAGCAAGGGTGTTTGTCCAGGAAAAGTGCTGCCCCACCTCTGCATGTCCCCCTTCTCCAGCCACATCTTGTTCTATCACACGACATGTCACTACTGTAGTAGTTAGTTCTTTCTAATAGTGTGATAGGGCTTCACAAAAATGGTGCAGACTGAAGGAAATTCCATTTAAACATAATAAAGTGTATCTTCAGTGTGGAGCAGGTTGTCCTGGATGACTGTGGTGTCTCTGTCAGTGGAGGTATCAAAAACCAGGCTGGGTGTTGCTCTGAGCAGCCACTGTAGCTGTGGCCCTGAGGAGAAGCTGGACTAGACCCTCTCCAGAGGTGCCTGCCAGCCTTGGCCATTCAATGGAACCTCAGTCCTACAAGGCTGGTCGAGGGCCGAGCCACAGTTCTCTCATAGCTGTCATCCTGCCCAGCTCTGTGGGTCATGTGAGCAACCTGATCCTGGTGAATAGGTTCTTTACCTCCAGATCTTGCTGAGGAGCCATAGCCACAACACAAAATGCATATTTTCATGCACATGTACTTATATGTACATAAACTTGGCTTTACCCACACAAGACTGGATGGATGGCCACCTTCCCAGAGATTTAGGAATAAATATTATGTTATCAAAAGTATTAAAGTATACATATCAATTGTAAATCTCAGAGATATGAAACAAATATTAAAAACATACTAACAGAGCAGAACTAACCAAGGCCAGCATATGCAAAACAGCTGAGCTGATGTAAGGCTGAAAAAAATAATTTCCTGAAGTTTGAGCATATACCTTCATCACTGAGATTACATTGATCTAAATTTGTTTTATTTTAATTTTTCTGACTTTATTTTCCACTGATTGAAGTAAGTCAAGATTTAAGTGCCAAAGACCGCAGTGCACCATGTGTTTTGAAGTCCCCAGAGAAATCACTTGCTCTCAGAGTGATTGCAATTTGCTGTGGCGTATGCCTGGATTGCAACACTCACTGATGAGTCTTGTAAAATTCTCCTCACTTCTTGTGTTAACAAAGAGAAAAGGAAGTTCACCAGTTCCACTGTAATCTGTACAAAACTGCTGGAAGAGCAGAACAGAGCTGATAGCTGTGTTTGAAACCTTCCTAGAAGGAAAGCCTTCCATGTGGAAAAAAGGGTTCACCATAAGATTTGGCTCCTAGTCCTGAGAATGGCGGCTCTTAGCATGTTGTGCACCACTGAGCTTAAAAACTCTGGAAAAGCCAGGAATCCAAGTCTGCCAGCCTCCAGATGCAGCATGTGTCAGGATCAAGTCTAGAAGCATAAGCTGCAGTCGTTCCAGAGCTCCTATTTCCTCCGTGGCTGTAGTGTTGTAGCAAGTGTTGCTGTATGTTTACAAAACTGACTCATTAAGCTCACATTTTTCAAAGCACCAATCCATCCTTATTTAGGCACCTGGTAAGCAAGCTAATTTTCAGAGGTGTTGAGTACTCCTACCATCAGCTGAGCTGAATGGACATTTCAGCTGTTCATTTCTTTTGATTTATGAGCATCTCCCACAATCTCTAGATGTATATTGGCCCTGGGATCTATAATGTCCTTTTCCAGGAACTTTCAGATAGAAATGTTTTTCTCAGATACTTTGAAAAGCCCCAAACGGAAATTCTCAAATAGGCCTGGACAAGGCTCTAGAATGACATCAGTTTTGGAATAGAAATTATACAGTAATTTATACGTATTAAATATTTAAAACTTTGTGCTGTTACTCATCCACACTTGATATATACTGTTCCCCTTTATAAACAGAGGATATACTATATCATTATAAGCAAAAGATAAACTAATTAGGAATTTCTGTCAAGAGCTGATGATACTAAAATCTTATTTGCTTAAGAATTAAATACCTTCAGGCTTGCCAACACTTTTAAGCTGTAATGGTGTCTCTCTGAAAGAAAATGCTGATGTTTAAAACACTAGACTGATCTGAGCTGCTGCAGTGATATCCTTTTTATATACTCAAATCTTAATTTCATGCACATGGGCATTCTCATTTGGGTCCATATGACTCATTAAGTCCAGAAAGTTAAATGCATCCAATATGGGACTAACCCTAACCCAGTCTGAGGACAATTGTTTTCCACATTTCAGAGCCATTTGATTTGCATTCAGACTTCACCTACGTGCTGTCTGTTCATTCATTTCTGCTAGGCCTGCTTCTTATAATGCAAATATCTGTGCAAATGCACGCATCCCTTTTTGCCAAACAAAAATTACTTACTTTTGGTGCCAAAGAAATGCTACCTCTTGTCCACCTTCAGCTGCAGAATTTATTCCTTCCTTCTACCCTACACTAGTTTTAAGTGAAGGCCATTTTAAATTTTGCTCAGAGCAAGAAACAAAAGACTGTATAGAAAGAAGTGTCATTCATTTTAAAGTAGAGGTTGTTGTTTAAAAGAGAAGATTATTTCCACATAATTATGTTTCATTTTACACTGTTTCAACAAATATAGGCCAAGTTTATCCACTTTACACTTCAGTGGTTCAAGCATTTGCATGCACGGCTTTAAATCCTTTGCTCTGCTCACTTAAGGGTCACCTGCATGTAGGGATGCAAGGGTTGCATTCAATGCCGGTAAAAGGCCAACTGATACATGCAACTAGCTGATGTACCATGATAATTATGATCCATTTTAAGTTATCTAATTTAAAATACTGTTCTAAGTTAATCACAGGCCAAATTATTGCTTTGTTTGGTTTTATTCAAAACAAAGCATATGTGGCATTGAAAGAAATTGAAATACGGAGGCCAGACACAGAGATGGCATTGATCTGAAAGAACACATACTGGCATTGCAAACCTTTAAAACATCATTTGAATTTCTAAATGAAATTTCAAGTCAATCTGTCAAGCTGAAAAATAATTATTTTAAATTGTTTTTCATGACAGCATTTGTCTAAGCAAGTGCTTTTATTATTGAAAATAGTCAATTTTGGGGAAAATAAGAGTATTCATTTTAAAAGCACTCAAGCAATGGTGAAAAATATTCTAACCAGCTCTGAGCAGAAATTACTTTGTCCTTTGCACTAAACAAAGTTGTATCACCTAGGGCATCTATAGGTAACAATTATAGGTTTTGGCCTTTACAGAAATATACTACTGAGTCCAAGAGTTTGCCAGTATGTCAGGTCAAATAGCAGCAAGAGAGTGAAAAGGAAGAAAGCAGAATTAGAAGGGAAAATATAGACACAGCCACAGAAACCGTGAGATTCATATTGCCTAATTTTATGCTGTAAATGCATAGTTTCAATCTGATTATATAGTGTCTTTTTCTACTAAATGGAGAGAAACAGAGTAGCATCCATCTGGACTACTCCCTAAGTTTATGTCAGAGTTAGCCCACCTATCTAGAAGTAGATATTCAAATTGAAGATACCTCAGATTAAATGTAAGAGTTTTCTCCACTACTTTTTGGTGGGTTTGGGGTTTTTTTCCTTCTTTTTGTCTGTACTGGGAGAGGCTCCTGTTTACATACAGTCATGATCATTCTCCCTTTCCCCCTGTTTTTGGTGCATCCACTGCACCCTGAGAGTGGATGAGGACCTTACTGTGGGGTTAGCACAAGCAGATATTTATTGACACAAGTATGCTAGATCTAAAAAGTGTTATTGTTCCTCTGTTTAATCAGCCAGAAAATTCACTTGTTGGAGGTGTGTTGCTATAGCAAGCAGACCTCGGTCTGTTTATAGAAGCTGCTCAGAATGATGTATACTGTTTAGAGAAAAAAGTTGAATGAGTATACAGATTGTGAGCTGGCTTGAAATGAACAGTAGCAACACTTGTTTAATGTGCTTGATACATTTATCCACAGCAGTAAGTTACTGCAAAATATCCTCATTATGACTCAGACTCTGGTAAAAAAAACCAAAATACACACACAAAAAAATCCCAAACCAACCAACCAACAGCAAAACAAAACAAAAAATAAATAAAAACACACCCAAAAAAACCCCCAAAACCAACCAAATAAGAAAAGCCTACAAACCCCCTGAAATATGTTTTTTTTTTTTTAAAGCCAAAAGTATGAGTCTTTACTAATATTTTCAGATTAAAAGTTGTTGCATCAAAAGCATTATTAACCCTGCCATATTAAAAAGCCATATTAACCCTGCCTTCCTTTACTGTGTATTTCAACAAATTTCTCAGCCCCATTAGGCTGAACATTACACTCTCAGAAAGTAAATGTTCACTTGAAAAGCAAAGCATGAATAAAAGCTATGAAACAAAATGTCCAGGTTAGTAAGAAAGAAATTAACACTTGAGATTGAATGTTACAGTGAACCTTGTAAGCGCTGTGTTATGGCATTATTAGTGCTATTTTTGCTGTTACTATAGTTGTTGTTATTATTATTAGCCAAAAGTACTTTGACAGTCTTGAGGCAATTTTCCTCCCAGAGTATCAATGGTTAAAAATGTCATATCTGTAGGATAAAAAAAAATGTTAACAACACCTTTCTACCACAGTTTATGTACATGGATACGTACACTGTACATGTATCAATGTATATTTACACAACCATTTAAGTCTAAATTTTTCAGACATTTGTGAGAATACTACTTACCCTAGAGTATCCTAGAGTAGTATTAATCCTAGGATACTATCCATGTAATTCAAAAAAATGCCACTTATTCTTCTCCTCAAGCATCTTTAAACATCTATAATTGCTGTTGTTCTGTGGTGTTCCTATTTCTTTTCTCTGAGGAATTCTCTCTGAACAACCACGGTGTGATTAATGGATGTATTTCTGCTATTTTTTCCCTCCCTGCTGTACACTAACAGCAATTCTATTATTAAAGGAACACATTTATAATTCTTTTATCCAGCAACAACTAAGATGCCATTACAGTGGTCCCTTATGATTAATTAAGAAACTTGAAATAGTTAACTTCTGATTTCAGACATACAAGTCTAAACCAACACACTTATGCTCTTGCAGAAAACTCACCAGGTGGAATCTCAAAGAACAGAACTGTTTCTAATGCCGTCTTCAAAGAGATAATTCCATGCAGACTTAATTTCTTTCCTAGCAAATACTGTGTGGCAATCTGGGAAGCACAGCTGTCAGCAATGATGGTCATTTGTGCACTTCAAACCCAGACTTAGTCTTGCAGCAGACCCACTGAATTTCTGTTATTGGGGCTGCCCTAAAAGGTCTCTGTCCTCCACCATCAATAGAGTAAGACAGGGAACAAACAGTAATGGTAAAATGATTCTGGAAACTCTGAGTGGTGTTTATTGCCCAGTCTCCTAAGGAAGTAAGGCTTAGGGGAGCATATTGTTTATTTGTATTCATGTCTGATTCCTCCCTCAGTAAGCGGTCACTGACTTCACACACGTTTGATGCAAGTTCATATTTTATGAGAGTGCACACCCAGGCTAAGGGAACAAACATCTTTCAGGTGACATTCAGCTCCCCCTGAAACAGATACCCATCTCTGGACAGCCCATCAGCTCCCTAAAATTCATGGTGTTTGTTGACTTTAGGCTCAGTTTGGTTGTAGAGTGGGAACACCTGGCCATCCACTTCTGGTCTAGTAGGGCACTGTCTCCCATAGGTATTTTGTCGTAATGTACATGTGTCAGATACTTTAGGGTATCTCAGATGACATTAGTGACCTTCCTAGGGAAGAGGAGGATTGTGAGATAAAGAAACACAAATTCTAAATGCCTTAGTTGTCAGTCTTCTGATGTTCAAATGCCATAAGGTAGTGGAGTATCAGCATCATAGCCAAGATTTCTCTCTCTCTCTTAATTATTCCTTCTTGTTGTCATGCTTTCAGCTGGGATAGAGTTAATTTTCTTCTGAGTAGCTGGTACAGTGATGTGTTTTGAAGTTGGTATGAGAATATATCTCAATGTTGACAACACACTGACGTTTTCATTGTTGCTAAGTAGTGCTTACTCTGAATCAAGGGCTTTGCAGTTTCCCTTGCTCTGCCAGCCAGCAGGTGCACAAGAACCTGGGAGGAAACATGGTCAGGACAGCTGACCCAAACTGGCCAAAGGAGTATTCCATACTACAGAACATCATGGCCAGTATTTAAATGCTGAGAAGTTGGCCAGAAGAAGCAGATCACTGCTTGGGGACCGGCTGGGCATCAGTCAGTGTGTGGTGAGCAAATTTATTGAGCATTGCTTGTTTTTGGGGGGTTTATTTATCTCCCTGTCCTTTTCATTATGAATATTGTTATTATTATAATTAATATTTTTCTTATTATTAATATATTTTATTTTGTTTGAATTGTTATACTGTTCCTACCTCAGCCCATGAGGGCTGAAGATTTTGAAGATTTTCTGATTCTCCCCCTCACCAGGAAGGGTGGGAGTGAGTGAGCAGCTGCAATGGTGCTCAGCTGCCAGCTGGGGTTAAACCACAACACATGTAGGTGTGAATATTCCTGAAGGCTTCCCAGCTTTGAATAATAGCATTTGTAAAATGGCTAACATGTGCATGGATTATGTGATGTCTAACAAGAACTTGAGCTTTTGCCATAGTTCAGAGGAAAATTCAATCACCTATAGAACTCAAAATCATTAGGGAATTTGGAGCATTATTTTGTTGTCGTTATTCTAAATCCCCAGATATATTAGAAGGGTTTATCTGTCTGTGCCCATCTGTGGTCATGCACAGAAATCCTTCCATGGGGCCAGAAGTGTGGGCTGTGTAGTGGTTGTGTGAGAACCAAGCTTTGCCTGCAAGTGAAAGCAGGGTGAGCTGTAAGGCACAGGTATGAGTGGGTTTAGAAGGAACAGGTCTATAGCAGTTTGAGACACCTGAGTTTTAAGTCCAAGAAGCCTCATTTGACACAGAATACAAACACTGTTCTCACAGATGAAGAAATTTATTTAAGACAACTTATTGGTTCTTTCCCTGTTGGAGTGGCCAATTCCCACAGAACACAGATGTCTTCTCCTGCTTCTTGCATAATTCCTGGTTGTGACTTCTTTACTGTAACTGTGACTGTAACTGTATCAGGAGAAGTAAAATAAAGAGGGTTAGAACATGGCCTCAAACACTGTCCTGAAACCTGTCTAATTGGTAGCAACTCCAGGCTTAATCCTGTGCCGTGTAGTGAACTTCCCAGACATTGCACCAGCACAATGCCGGGGACAGCAAGACTTTGCCCAATAAGTAGTGTGAGCAGTGTGAGTTGTGTTTGCATGGCAAGGTTTTGGTAGTAGGAGGGGCTACAGGGGTCGCTTTTGTGAGCATCTGCCAGAAGTTTTCCCCATGTCTGAGAGGTCCAATGCCAGCTGGCTGCAGGACAGACGCTCCACTGGCCAGGGCTGAACCCAGCAGTGACAGTGGTAGTGCCTCTGGGATAGCAGAGTTAGGAAGGGGTAAAAAAACTGCACTGTTGCAGACAGAAAGAAGAGTGAGACTACACGAGAGCAGCAGTTCTGCAGACACAAAGGTCAGTGGAGAAGGAGGTGCTGAGGTTCCCCTGCAGCCCCTGGTACAGACCATGGGGAGGCAGCTCTGCCCTTGCATCCTGTGGATGTGCACAGTGGAGCAGAGATCCACCTGCAGCATGTGAAAGACCCCACCCAGAGCAAGTGGATGCCCCAAAGGAAGCTGTCACGCCATGGGAAGCTTGTGCCAGAGCAGGCTCTTGGCAGGACCTGTGCCTCCGTGGGGACTCCCACTGGAGCAGCCTGTTCCTGAAGGAGTGCACCCCATGGAAAGTACCACACAGGAGCAATTTGTGAAGAACTGCAGCCTGTGGGAAGGATTCATGTAGGAGAAGTTTGTGAAGGACTGTTTCCTGTGGGAGGGACACTGCTGGAGCAGGGGAAGAGTGAGTCATCCTGCTGAGGATGTGTGATGACAATGTGTGATGAACTGACCGCAGCCCCCATTCTCCATCCCCCTGCGCCACTGGCAGGGCAGGGGTAGAGAAATTGTGAGTGAAGCTGAGCCCTGCCTGCAAGAAGAGAGGTGAGAGTGAGGGGAGTGTGTTTTAAGATTTAGGTTTATTTCTCATTGCCCTGCTCTGCTTAGATTCGCAATAAATTAATTTCTTCAAGTTGAATCTGTTTTGCCCACGACAGTAATTGTTGAGTGATTTTTCCCAGCCCATATCTGTATCCAAAAGCCTTTCCTTATATTTTCTTTCCCGTGTCCAGCTGATGAGGAAAGTGACAAAGTGGACATCTGGCACTCAGGGTCAACCCACCACACAGGGCCACCCTGTGTTGGGGGAAGAGTACAGTGTCAGCATCATGCTTCTTCCCTTGGGCCCATGGAAGGCACTCTGGGTTGATTTATTTGCTAGTTTAGACACAGCCATGCTTCACTATGGCTCATAACATGCCCAGTGAGAATTTTTGCCAAATAGGATGACTGCAAGCAGGCACAACAGGTCAGTAGTCTAATAAATCTTGCAAGGCTCACCTATTTCTAGGACTTGTGGGTGAAGATTTCATTGGCATGGCCAGTTCATGCACTGTGAGCTTGGCATTTCTGGAATGTAAGACTTACTGCACATGAAGAAATATTACTGTAGCTCTGCATCTCTGTGAAATAGACTGTGTAACAACTGCAGATGTGTGCAGATACTGAGGCATGCACCGTGTCCATTTACCCAGAACTACCAGCCCAGGCAAAGTGATTGCCATGGCTCCAAATGGACAGCCAGTCATGTGGGGATCCTTGACCATGTTTTTTTTTCTGACAGCAGAAATTTTCAGGAAAAAAAAGGGTATTTTCTGTGGAATGTGAAGATATACTTAAGAATTTGGAATTTTCAGTTGTTTCTGAGTTAATGGTTTCAGCTCCTTTACCATATAAAACTTTTCACTTCACAACAGTTTTTCATTTGTCTTTTAAAAGTCTCGTGAATTCATGGGCAAAAGAAACCTTACTGGAAATTAGATATTGGTGAAATCTTAGCTTGCTGCATGTGTTAATCATATTGAAACTAGCTATACTCTCAGGTTACTTTTAATTCAGACTGAAAATCAGTATTCTCAGTTGAATTATGTATTGGCTTATGAAGTGTTGCGTCTTCACTAATGCAATTAAGTCTTATTTTGTGAGCACTGCAAAAAGATTATATTGTTAATATGTATAAAATTTGATTTCAGCCAAGTATGTTATCAAGGGAAACTGAAGGAGGAAAAGGGTCCTTGTTACTTGGAACATCATTAATAGTATTTTGTGACCTTCAAGGCAGATAATTACAATAACAACTTGTTGAGGTTTATGTACCATCCATAGCTTTATTGAAACAAAGGACCTGTGTGCGATGCTGTTTCAAAGATTCTCTACAGATCAAGAATTGTTGTCTTTTACATAACCCTTATCAAGAACATCATACCAGAAATAAAGAATTGGCAATAAAACATCCCCTGTACTGGATTTGGGAAGCAACCAAACTGATTACAAAGAAAGATTGTAAATTGATTTAAAATGTGAAAGGGTTCTATTAAACTTAAAGACTGCTGTACTTGTTCCATATCTTTAGAAGTGACTGGCTGAAGACTGACTTGCCCATAGTCTGAAACAGACCTTTTATCATCTGTCTGCTGGATGGAACAATACAGGCATGTTTCATTTATTTAGAATATGGCCAGGGGCCAAAGAAAGATTAAAAATGTAAGCAAGAGTTAGTGCAATGGTTGTTCCTGTAAGAGTTAGGCATTTGGACTGCAATATCAAAAAGCAAATCCACCCACAAAAGATATATTCCTACAACAGAGGATTTTCATTTGATGTCCTGGAAAAGCAATTGGTACGGTAAGGACAGGCTTACCCATTACTCCAACAGTTGAATTTGGAATGCATTTGGCATTTACAAAGTAAACAAAAGCAACTGACACACTTGAATAAGTTGTTTTGTGCGCAGCAGAACTAATGAATGCAAACAAATTCTAAAAGGAACAAATTGTTCCTTATGGAATTCTGTCTTTGTTCTTCAGCCTCCCTCATCATAACCCCAGCTCCCCTGCCCAGGTCCTCTGCACTTTTGGAGCCGGCTGAGACTCATCACAAGCTGCAGCTTACTCAGAGCTGGGGCGTGCTGCTGGCCCCCAGGCCCTGCCATAGCTGAGCTCACCGTGTCTCTGTCTCAGTGAGGACAAGTCGTCTGAGCACCTCTGTCCTCCAGAAAAACTTCATTGTTTCATAGATGCCTGAGAGGGGGTCAAGCCTGCCTACCTGAGGGACCTAACTTGAGCTTAAATTCAAGAAAGGCAGAGAACCAGCCTTATTTCATTGTTTCTGCCCTACAAAGCAACAATAGATCATTGCTGCCTTCCTGAGACTGGGAATGTAATTTTTGCAGACAAAGTCTGCCTTCAGAGAGATCCAAAGGTACTCACCTGTCTCCGCTGACCTTTGAGAAAAACTTTGCTTTAGGAGAGTTTATTCTTCAGTTTTTTGAAATGTTTGGTCAAGTTAAAAATCTACGGTAAGACTCCAATTTGAATCTTGTTCTTTCTAATTTGGTTGAAACTGGCCATGGAGGACAGGAGAGGAAGACAGACAGATTGCCCCATTCTGGGGATAATGGGAAACTATGCTAAAAGTAATAGCAATTAGGAGGCACGTGTATTTGATATAGTGATTTATGTGCTTTAATATTGCTCTAGATACTGTAGAAAAATACTGCAAAAACAGAATAAATTTTCATTTAATTTCATTAAAACTTCTTTTGAATTGTTGAATACAAGTCCAAATGTTGTGTCTATCTGGAACAATTTAATTCAAAAATATAGAAGAGTTCAGTCCAAAATTTCATTTCAAGTAAGGCAACTGATTCTGCTACTTACATTGGTAGAGAGCTGAACAGAAAACAAAAACTTAATGAACACAAACTTCTGTAGAAATGCTCTGCATCACCAGTTGAACTCAGCTTCTCTAATATACCTGTGTCTTCTGAAAGTACCCAGACTGGTGGCTGATGTGATTCCTTAATCTTTCTCCAAAATATGTTTTTAATTTTTTCTTGACACTAAGGTGGATCAGAGATCTACTGCTTTATGATTTTAGTAATCTTCAACTGTTTTGGAACATGTACAGCTCATTACACAAAAAGAGCAGGAGAACTGCTGGTTTAAAGGAATAGTAACAGAATTTGGAATAAGTCCGTTTGAATAAAAAAAGAAAACAGCAGAGCCTGTAGTCAAAAAATCTGACTGATTCTTGCATATTTGCATAGCAAAGAACACACTGTAAAATGAAGATTTGCCCCTTCTCATCCTCTTGGGCTGAAATCAGCGTGAGGAGATACTCTGATGGCAGTTCCATGGTGCTAGCTCAACCACAAGTGTGACTAGGAAGTCAATGAGTTTTTACAGGAAATCTGTTTCCAGTTCAGTTGCACAACAGAAGACTTGAGCTGTGTAGGAGTAAGAATACCTACTTAGCTATTTTTCTAAGACCTTGACATTCACAGTATGGAAGGCCTTTCTATTTGTCCACCCATGCTTCTTTTTTTTTTTAATTAAATGCCAGTTTGGCCAAGGTATGCATTCATGAAATAAATCTCTGATCACCTGGGCTGGCTTTGTTTCATAGACAGCTCCCACAGGAGTCCTGTGTCCTCTTCTGTGAGCAGTGACATTGGCACAAGGAAGAGCAGTTCTCCTTTTCACCAACAACCAACCTGCCTCCAGAGGGCAAAAGGGGGAGTTCCTTCGCTTGCAGCCAGGCTTTGCTTCTTTTCTTTTCCACCATGCAAATACTCTGTAAGCCTTCTATGGTCTGGCTCTAGACCCATCTGCAGTCACATTTTTCTTCACAGAGTTGAAATAAAATTTTACAAGTCAGTTTTGCTTAAGCAGCAGAATGTTTGGGGAACCATCCTGGACTCAGGGAGAGGTATTTCCACTGAGGTATTAAAAATCCTAAAGTGCTAAAACTATTATCTGAATATTTCTAAAAGAGAAGAAAACCTAAGAAATATGGAAAAACCGGCTGGGTTTATTTGTGCAATATAGAATTTGTGAATTATACAGAACACATCTAGGACACTATCAGTCCTTGGGGAGGCTATCTTAGCTCTGCCTTGCAGGATTTCCACATTTAATACACTTAGGAGTAGAGAGGTAAACCAAAGCTAACACCTTTTTCTTGTTGTTAAACTAAGACTTCGGTGCTCAACTCTAAAGTGATTTAATGTGGAAATTCTGACAGACAAAAAGCAGAAAAAGGAAAGAGCAATTGTAAATAAACCCACAAGAAATAAGGAAGATTTTGGCAAAGGAGGAAAAAAGATAGAAACAAAGTGAAATATGTCTAATGAGAGAGAAAGAAGGAGTAACTGCAGGGAACACCAGAAATTTCCTACCCATGGGACAATATCAGCAAGTCAGACAGAAGCAGCTGTGCCCAGCAGAGACCCAGATTTGTCAGAGAACCTAGGGCTGTCTTGACAGAAACTAGACCCAACTTCCAAATGCCAAGCAAAACAGGGTTAGAGATGGAGAAATCTTTTTACCTTAAATGAAAAGCTTTGCCTTAAATAAAAAAAAACTTTCAAAGGACTGTCCTACTTCTCCTCTGCTGCATGAGAAATAGAAAACTTTAGCAGTTGATGGCTGTCAGGCTCTGTTGTCAAGGACTTGGTTATAATGCAGCTTGAACAGCCACAGTGGATGAGGCCAACAGGGGATACAAATGGAAGGACCTTTTTTTCCGTTGCATTTCGGTTTTCAGTTTTTATTAAAAAAAGCTCTTTAGCTGAGGTCTCTACCTAGGCTTTTTTTTGTAACCGAGATATAAAACAGTTTGGCTCCATCTTAACTGGCCAGCCAAACTTACAAGGTCAGGCCATAAACAAATTTAACAACTGTTGTTAATTAAATAGTTATTGTAGTATAGATGGGGTCAAACAAAGGGTATGTGTGGGAGGGGAGGGAAAGAGAGGGCCTAAGTGGCAAAAGGTGGGGGAATCTTGGCTCCTGACTTAGAAGGCGTGAACAAGTAAAAACTCAGTGGAAAAGACCTCTGGGACATAATAATAACAGTTAGCATTTCGAATTTTGGTGCAAATATTAAGAAATTAATAGCAAAAAACCCCAACTCATGTTCTCTCATTTACACTT
The DNA here is from genome assembly GCF_035770615.1 of Melospiza melodia melodia. Classification (NCBI taxonomy): domain Eukaryota; kingdom Metazoa; phylum Chordata; class Aves; order Passeriformes; family Passerellidae; genus Melospiza; species Melospiza melodia. Next base: position 88,843,352 of record NC_086195.1, read on the forward strand.
TCCTATTATGTGAAACCATCCTGGTAAGACTTGGCTTTCCTCCAGCAGAAATCCTGTATTTGCCTCTATCAGTGGTATCACTTCAATGACATATTAATGCCTCCCCATGCCAGGATGTTGTCCAAGTTCCAGCTGTTTGAAAGAGTTGTTACAGAATGGGAATTCCAGTTGGAGATTTATAGAACAGCAACAGGGAAAAAAAAAAAAAGGAGGATTACATTTAATTTTAATACTCAGAAATGTGCTTTCCCTGTCATGAAAGTGGAACCCTGCCTGTGTGTCTGCAGCCTGCCCTGCATACTGATTTTGTGTGTGCCTAGCTAAAACCAGTGCCTGTGATATGATCTGATTTTGACTCTACAGAGGAAGGTAGGAGGAGCAAAATTTATGTTTCAGGTCTGTAAGGCATTTTAAAGTTAATCGGGTCCTTTGGGTCTGATATAATTTGTGTAAGATTGCTGTTGATGATTAGAATAGCTATTTAAGATTTTTGTTAATAGTCTGTTACATGGGCCCAGTGGAAAGATTCCAATAACAGTCTGTTAGTTTTTCCCTGTCACATTCAGGTTACAGACCCTTCACAGATGTTGTAAATAGACATCAATACTAAAAGGGAATATTACACAAATTAAAATCATAAGTGTGCTCAAACTGCCAACACAGACATTTTGTTAAAAACATCTGTCACATAAAAGCAAACATTTAAGGCCATTATATTTATAACAATTGTTTTCATTTTTAATATGTACTACATATTTTTCTTTTTTTCTGTTATTATTGATTTGAATATTTTTTCTTAGACTTTAATACTTATTTTTTTCCAACATTACTTATGTTCTTGACGATATAAATAATAATGTGGACTTTTAATGAAAAGAAATAAATCTCAGTGGTTGGAAATCTAGTGGATACTTACACAATGAATGAGTCAACTGAGAATCCAACACCATGTTCTCCAAAAAAAAAAGTTATCAAATGTTACAAACACAAGTATTAAGCTGGATGTCTGTTCAGTTACATCCAGTTATTTCGTTCTGTTCTGAAATTAATTTCTTAGGTGAAAAGGATAAATGACATATAAAGGTTCTATTCTGGGCCTTTTTGTTGCATTAGTGCTGATGCAGCTGTTCTGACTGTGCAAGCACTCACCATAACACCATGTAATAGAGCCCCCCAAAGCTGGACAGCCCTGAGGTGCTTTCTAACTAACACACCTACTGCACTGATAGTATCCACCCTTCCTTCCCCCTTTCCCCTGCAGTTTCTGGGTAAATCTGTGCAATCTCTAAGCCCAAGCTGCTCTAGGCTTGTCTCACCAGTGCTGTGGTTTCTACTACAACATAGAAGAAGGTTAGAAGCAATCAGTGCCGCCATTTACCCTGCTTACAGCTCCTTTCTCTCTTATGTTTGCTTTGGGGAGAACTATTTGGAGCTAAGGAGCTAACAGTAAAGAAGTGGGGACACCTGGACCTTGTGCTCAAGTTCAGCCTTATCTCCTTCCATTTGTAGCAGCACACCTTCACACCTCCTAACAGCTCAAACTTGTCAAGAGATCATACAAATATAATGAATTGTCACAATCAGGAAGAATTTGCTGCTCATGGAACAAGAGTCTTGGTCTGGTTAAAATCAATATTTGCTATTTTCTTGATTACCTGTGTTCTGAAAACCACTTACATAAATGATCAGCTTTACGTTCATAATTAGCTTTTCTTAAATTTGGTGAGCTATTTCTCTTTGTAAGGCCTCCATATAATTAGATCCAGTTGAAGAATAGTTGCAGTATCCTGAGACACTGTTATTTGCATGGCACAGAGGGTGTGCTGGACCCTTTACAAATGTAGAGGCACAGCCCATGGCCAGGGGAATTATTGAACCAACTCAGACTCAAAATAAAGTCATAAAAAATGTAAATACTGACTTCAGTCAAGAATGGAACAGTTCTCATGAAGAGATTATGAAAGTGTTCTATTATGTAGGAATGAGTAAGCCAGGCCTGTAGCATCATAGAAATGTCAGTTGGAAGAGATGCCTAGAGATTTCTTGGTCATGCAGTGAAACCTCCCTCCCAAAGCAGGACTGCCACCAGTGCTAGAGCTGCCCTTAGTTTGAAAGAACATTGTGATTTTTTTTCATTGCTGCGCATCATTATTTGAAATGATGCGCAGCAATGAAATTATCCTTTGAAAGTGTCATGTATAGCTTCTTCAGAATTATCCTGCATGTCAGGATCAGAACCAAGTCACTCAATAAAGACACAATATCTTAAAAAGTGCAATTATTATGGTCACAATATAGGCAAAGCCAGAAGTCACTGGGCTTCACTGAGTTGTTGAAGCACAGTCAATAGTAAGATAGTAAAGGGCATCTTTGTAGCATCCTGCTGCTACTGCAAGGTTTTGGTTTGCCATAAGTCCTATTCTAACTCTCTGTCACACCTGCCAGCCTGTATAGATGCCTCATTATGGAGCCAGGGAGTCTCAACCTATTTTTAGGAACCCCATTGACAGTAAATGGATTTCAGCTGACTGCAACAAGAGCTTACACAAGATGCCCCCCAGATAAATACCTGCAGAAACACCTTTATGATCCAGATCCTACCTGGAGAGGCAAAGGAAGAGGTTTCTGGAAGAAGAGTTTTGAACCCTGTTTTGAAGAACAATATGTTCATCACCCATCTTTATTGTGGAGGTGCATATCCCATGTCCCTGTTGTTCCAAATGGAATATTGAGGAGGCCATGCTGTATAAGGGTATACACTAAACCAGCCTCGCTTCTGTCAGATATTCTACAGGGTTTCTCTGCTGTCTAACACTTAACTGTACAATCATTTTAAAATTTCAGTATTTAATAATAAGCATGTAATAGTATCTATTCTACTGTATTATGTTATTTTTCATTTAACAGAAGATCCCCAAGAAAAACAACAAGAAAAGATAGTGAACGTGCATAACAAAAGATGAGCCATTACAGTTTCACCCTCAAAAAATGACATCATGTATTTTTAGAGGTTTTCAGTGGGAAAAACAATAGAAATTGGAACCACAATGGGTCACAAATAAAATGTTGCTCTCAGAATAACTGCTTTTATGAACTGCAAACCAGAACCACCAGGCATTCGGGCAGTGTGGAGATAAGAACCATCAGCATCAAGGCACTAAACTGACAGATTCCTGTAAAGCACATAGCTCCTAGGAATGTGACCTGCATGAGAAAAATATACAATTCCTGCAATATGTCAGTTCCACTGTTTTCTGCTCATTTTAATTTTTCTGTGTGTCTTACTTCAGGATGCTTAATTTGCTGTGTTTGGGCATTTATTTCAGCAATGATTTCTCAGCATGTGTGTGTGTGTCTTGTCCCTTTATTTCCACTATTTTGCCCAGTTAACAGTTATTGCTGTTTGCACCATGAGTTTTGGTAGTATTGTCCAACTCTGATCTTTATGACCTTCAAAGTGCATTAAGTCAGGCATATATCTACATGTCTTTCTAATTTATTACCAAATTATGCCATCTTCTAGAACTTACCAGTACTTATGCTAGTAGAGATCTCAGAGAACATTTTAGGGTACATGTACTTCCAAAATATTTATTTAAAGCTAAAGGAAAGAAGTTTTTTTAATGGTTTTTTTTATTTGTTCGGGAGTTTTGTTTGTTTGTTTGTTTTCCTTTTCTTTCTGGGCAAATGAATTGGAAGGTTTGGTAGGAAACAAAAGGTAAGAATCAAACTGCTAGGCTATTTTTTTTCAGAAAGAATGAAACAATAGAGTCTGTTTTGAGAGGTAGCTGAGGGCCAGTGTAACCTGTGTAGGGGTCTGGGGGAGATTTCTCCCTTAAGTGATTTAATTGTACTGCAGCTTTGCCTTGCAACTAGACTCTGATGGGATAGAGGTAAGCTACCATGGGGAAAAGACAGCATGCAGATATTAGCTGCAAATGCACTGACATCATCCCTCAGTAACTCCACGTGCCCTTTTGTCTTGCAGAAAAGTGGTCCTTTGAAATCTCTTGCCTGTCAGCCAGAAACAGGTTGAAAAGTAACAGTCCCCTGGTACCAGAGGGGAAAGGCTGTGCTGGCCAGCACTGGCAAAACACAGCTGCTAACTCTGCGCTCTGACAGGTTGGGAAAACACAATCTCTGGGGCTTGTTCTAGGTCCTTCCAGACCTCAGAAGGAATGTTCATTGCCTTTTCTGGTGCTGGCTGAGAGCATCTATGCACAGATTTTCCCAGTACCCTGCTCAGATCCTTCAGGCACTCCCTGGCAAATGTGATTCTGTAAACACTGTAGCACTCTGCCTTTGTGCCTGTCTGTTGTGTCTGTGGCTGATCTCTTCCTTCAAGCATACAGCTGACAGGAACCTGTATTTATCCTCATATTCATTGTGCTTTCAAATGTGTTCAGCTCTTACAAGTGTCTTCTATTTGTTATTTTTCTGTTGAAGCCTTTGTTTGCCTAAGTCTTTGATCTCACATATCCAAACATAAATACTCTCTCAAACACTGTACTCAGATGGCCAGAGGAAGGAACAGCCTTTGCAAATATGCATTGTGTCAGTATCTCAAAAATCAGGCAAAGTCACATTCATAAAGCCAAGCATTATCCTCTGTTTATAAGTCAGTGAAGAGTAGGGAAGCTTCTTATCACTGCACTGGGCAGCCCTGGCTGGAGGGGGGAGGTTCCAGGGAGGGTCATTGCTGTGCTGGTAAGGTGTTGTGGTGACATGGGGGGGTGAGCATATCGTGGGAGGGCAAGAGAGTCATGAAACCCTTTCCTGCTCCAGTCTCTTCCCCAGCTGAAGGCTGAGCTCCCTTACAGTCCCATAGTATGGTTTTGGGGTGGGAGTGATTTGGACCAGTCAGGTGTCTTCCAGGAACTCTTCATGGTTGCTACAAGGAAGGCTCTTAGAGCCAGCTGGTTCTTTGGTCTCCCCAACAGGACATCCACCTCGTGGAGTGGGGAGGTGGGGATTTGGCCGATGTGATTTACTTTTGGGCAGCAAATTCGAGTAAGGGACAGAGTTGTGTCTTGCTTCAAAATGCCTGGACACTTGGGAGTACTGTTAAATGGTATGGCTGAGCTGTCAATCAGAGGATGGGTTATTTTAGCTTCACCCTAAGTCACTGGGGTTTACATGTTTTCAACACCTAGAAACTCTGTATCCATACACTGGCAAAAGAGGGGGCTCGGTGACTGGTCAGAAAGCAGTGTTTGTAATAAGTAAATTCTGGTAATTTCACCTTAGTTAAAAACAAACAAACAAAAAACCATTAAAATATGATTATAACTTGATTAGCAATTACAGTGATGGAGGGTGTTAAGGAAAAGGACTCTCATGGCCTTCAAGGCATAGTTGTGGAGGGCATTTGTAAGCCTGCAAGATTCTCTCCCAGGAGGATAAAGAATCATAGAGTCATAGAATGGTTTGATTGGAAATTATCATCTGGTTCCAGCTCCTGTGCCATGGGCAAGGACACCTTCCACTAAGTCAGGTTGCTCGAAGCCCTATCAAGCCTGGCCTTGAAAACTTCCCGGGATGGAGCATGCACAGCTTCTCTGTGCCAGGGCCACACCACCCTTACAGTACAGAGTTTCTTCCTAATATCTAAACTAAACCTACTCTGTTTCAATTTAAGACCATTCTCCCTTGTCCTAGCACAACATGCCTGTGTAAAAAGTCCTTTTCCAGGTCTCCTGGGCCCCCTTTTAGGTATTGGAAGGCAGGTATAAGGTCTCCCGGAGATTTCTCCAGGCTGAACACCCCCACCTTTCTCAGCCTGTGCTTGTAAGAGAGGTGCTTCAGCTCTCTGATTGTCTTTGTGGCCCTCCTCTCACCCACTCCAACAGGTCCATGTCCTTCCTACGTTGGGTGCCACAGAGCTCAGGGCCCCATTCTGTGGCACGGTGCCTGCCCCAGCCATGGCCCAGCACACATGCCAGGCTGGGCAGCACCAGTGCCCCAGCCATGAGGAAACCAGTCATAAAGAGAAGAGGAGCACTGTTTTCTTTGGCACTGTACGAATTTCCCAAGTATGGTTGTCACAGCAACAGCTGCCAGCTACACCATGAGTTTGCCATGCAAACTGGGTGAGAAACTCAGTCTTTATTTTGTGTCGGTGTCGTGAATGAACCGTCCACCTTTACATATGGGATCCATAGGGAGTAAGTTCAGAATCTGCACTGCCTGCCCATGGTGCCTCAACTCCCTAAAGTATTATTTAATCTTTCTTCTGCTCTTATTCACATGCTGCCATTCAGGCTTTCCCTGAGTACCTCATCAATGGAGAGTAAGTGCAGCACTGGATTTGGTCCTTTCACTTCAATTTTTACGGTTTGTTCTTATATAAACACATTTCAAGGAGTTTTGCAAAAGCTGCATAATTCAAGACAGCTTTTGGCATGATGAAAAGAAAGTGAAAAGAGAGGAGAAAAGATCCTTTCACTCTGATTTCAAAATGAAGGAGTAAGAAGTGTCCCAGACATCTGAGATTGGAAGGTCCAGAAAAGACTTCTTAGCAGTCCCCTGTCTACATAAACAGTGAGACAAATAAGCCAGTATGAAATGCTGTGAAAAGCCACAGCAGCCCTAACTGTACTTTTCAGGGTCTCAGAGGTTGAAAAAACCCCACCATTTTTCAACATAGAACTTGTTGGAAATTTTTTGCTTGGGCTGACCTTCCAGACAAGTAACAGTACTCTCTGCAAAAACCTACAGTGGAAAACACTGCTTTTGCTGAAGAAAAAAACCCCAAACAAACAACAAAAAAGCAAACAAAAACAACAACAACAAAAGGTTTTGTTTGGAAAAGTCTAATAAAATATTTCATTTGAGGTTATCTATTTAGCTAGTTAAAAGTTATTTAAAATCACTTGAAAAATCGAAGTGCAAGGCACTGTAAGAAAACATTAAAGAATGCAAATTGTTGCTTAAATGTAAACCATGCAATGATGACTGTGATGTGTTGCTGTAGCTCTTCTGCTTTCCAGCTGCTGCCCTAGACAGGTGCTGGTCTGCTACAGCCCTGTGTCTCATCTTTCAGCCCTCTGGGAATGTCTTTGGATCCTTTTCAGCACCCCACTCTCCTTAGGGGCTGCAGCTGACCCAGACCATTTCTTCCTTGCCGCCTTTTTTCGGGCCCAAAACTGAAACTCATTCACCAGTGCCTGTTCTGCAGAGCCAACGATGAAGTCACAGAGATCTGACATCCATCTGGCCCTTCTGTCTGGTTCCCCACTCACCTGCTGAGCACATTGCTAGGTCTGGTTTGGGAGCCCTGTTTAACTGGTTCTGGCTCTGCCATCAGCATGACCTACAGAATTAGCTTTACATATATTTCACCAACTCTGGGTGGAAAATTCAGAGCAAAAGCAGACAGATACCTGGAGACAGTCCCAGATCTTTGGGAGGGGTGAGGGAGAAGATTTCTGCAAGTTTTTTCTACTTGGGAAGAGATAGAGTATGTGTTGTATCCAGTGCACGTCTTTTTTACAAATGTTCTTACATTGAGTAACTATAACCATCCATAATATAAACTCTAAATAACCCACCACATGGTATGAATCTATAGGTAAGTAAAATTAGAAATAGTTCAAATGAATTCTTTCAGAACCAAAAGCTTCATTCTTTTTCTTTTTTATTTTCCCCTCCCCTCCCTTTTGTTGGCCTGTAATGGAAAATAGAAAATTATACCCCTGGACTTTTCACATCTTCCAATTAACTTTCAGTATGACCATGGGCAATTCAGGTGAGTGAAGATACAGAGGATTCACTGTAACATGTCCAATAGCCCATTACAGCTTCAAACATGCATGAATGAAGATCTACACAAGAAAATTAAACACTTCCTCAACTATTCAAGAAAATGACAGCATCTTGCCTTGTATTAACAGGACCAAAACATGCATATGTGGTTTACAATCCTGTTAACACATCTAATATAACCTGATTCCTTTCAGGCACGTTGCCTTAATAGAACCATAGAATAAAAATGAGACATTGTGTTTTGTCTAAATTTCTGCTCTAAGGAACTCAGTGCTCTTTGGTTAGGGAAATACCTTAGCAGTAGTAATTTAACTGAATTATGATTTTAAATGCTTACCTGTCCAAACCATATTACATTAAATTAACAGAGCAGCAAAAAAAAAAAAAGAAATTAAATATGGGTTAATTTTCGTATTATAGTAGTGGGATGTTAATTTATAATGACATTAAAAAGCAAATCACCTACAGCAAACACCACGAAGTTGTTGTTAATTGAGGTGGATTTTTTCCTATTGGAAGGACTATATTGTGAGGTACTTTCAGGGCCAGATATAGCTCTGATCTAGGAGGGGGCCTGCAAAGGAGATACTCAAGTTTTTTCACGTCATGCTGCTCCTCTGGCTGGTGATAATGTTAACAGGACAGCCATATCATTTTCACCTTTCCTTGTAAGCCCAGCCCTGACTTCTGACATCAGTTTGACAGTTGTGTTTTTTAGGGGCTTTTTTCCCCTTTTCTTTTTTCTTTTCTATTCACATTCTTCCATTTGTCTATAGAAATTGCACATTTGATTGCCACACCTCTGATTAAAAAATACAATGTGAAAACTGATAATGCTGTATTTGTGGAAGGGCTGGCATGCAATTCCATGGATCTAAGCCCAATCCTGCAGGCTCTTCCCTAAGATCCAAAGCCACGCTGAATTTAATAGCAGTTCATGACCATGTTTGCCAAATAAGAACACACACTGCATAGGCCTCTCTTTCTAGAGAAATCAGATTTGTATTTATAGCCTTTGTAATAGTCTCCATTTCTACATTTGGAATAAAAACAAAAACAAACCCCAAAGTTCAGTATTTTCAGCAAATCTCTAAGGAAACTCCCTACTAAATTATGCAAACCATCAAGTTTATGGCTATGGCTGTTAAACCCAGTTGCTGTCTAATTGTATTAGTGCTTTAGCTTGAGCTGCAGGAAAGGGACTGAGCCATAATATAATTGATTTAAAATATAGTGTGTCCCATGTAGAGACCCTGGTCCTCTCCAAGACTGGATGATAGAGGGATTTGTATGGAAGCAAAAAGGCTGTCATCACTTCTTCCTATACTGAAGAGCTAACTGCACATATAAAATTTTTCTTCCAGACTGACCCTATTTTTGTCTTGCCACTTCATCCTGAATTCTTCCAGCCTTTAGTAAAAGGTACAGTCTTCCTTCTTCTATGATTAAGCAATGGTGAGGCCTGGGGGTTTAGGGACTGTCTTTTAGCTTCACCAGCAAGGGCTGCTGACCTCCATACCCTAAACGTAGGTACCAGCCCAGCCCCAGCTGTAGGGTCTGTGATATATTCCTGGCAGTGACATCAATCACTATTCCGAGAGAAACTGGGGCTCATTTCAAAAGCATCCCAAGCTGAAGGGTAGTCAGGGCATCATCTGAAATTTGGAACAAGTATAATCTCAGGTTTCTGTTAATCTGGACCCTGGAAAAAGGTCTAACTGGATTAAGAGTGTCCTTCTAGAAGGCGCCAACTGGCTTTAGTCTACGCTGAGTGGGACAAGCCTTCTCCCAGGCAAACTGCATCCATGCCACCTTGGCTCAGGATTTCCTGCAGGCCCCACATAACACATCTTGCCCTCAGGTGTCAGCATTATCCTGTGTAACGTTTTCAGCTGAACCTTTCCAAAAAAGTACAGACCAAGCCTGCAAACGATGTTTTTAAAGCAAGACTGTGAGGTCAGGTTTTATGCCCTGAGCTGCCTGTGGCGAGTCCAGACCCCCCTTTCTGGCACGAGGCCTTGGCAGCAAGTGTGACACAGCTCTCATGTACTTGGCTGGCCACCTGACCAGCTGTTGGTGGGTTTGAGATGAGGACAGCACTAAGGTCAGAGGGATGGGTGCGGCAGGAATCAGGAACTCGATGTGTACATCCTGAGCTATAATAATCCTTGAACCCATTTCTGTGGGTTGAAGCAACCTGAGTGTTTGTGTATTCACTGCCAATGGCATCACTTTTCTACTGTCCTCCTTTTCTTTCACATATGGCTTTCTGAAAGGACTGGATAAAATGAGCAGTTTAACAGTTTTATTAAATTACTTTGGTTTATGTTAGTAGGATTGCCAGCATATGTCCCCTTTCTGAGCATTTTTAAGCTGGAGTGGGCAAGGCTCTGAAAAATACACATGAGAAATCATCGGAGTTAGCAGAAGAGATGTCTTCCTGTGAAAAATGGTGACACTGAGGGTTCTCAAAACCCTTTCAAAAGATCCATGGTTTTACCTCAGTGGCTTAAAGAAACCTTTCCCATTTAAATGTTCCGTAATTCTGTAAATGAGCAGTATTATTCATCTTAGGTCTGTCAGATAAAGAAAAAGAATGTACGTATGAATTTAATCCCTCAGTTGGTTTATAACCTTACAACTCAGGCAGGAGAGTCACAAATCCATGTAGACATCTGAGTGCTGACTTTTGCATTTGGATTTCTGATTTAGTTGAAAATATATATAAAAAACTTGTGTAGCCAAACAGCTCCCTATTGGCTACACATCTGTACAGGCTCAAGAGCATTGTATATTTCTGCAAAGATCTGGAATAAATTGTGCTCAATGAATTGGCCCCTCGCATGCTTGTTTCAAACAGGAGACTCGGATGAACTCATGTATCGTGGGAGCATCAATAGCAAAACAATACCTCTTTGGTCAAATCTAGTGGGAGCTGCCATCATAAATATGGAAGATGGGGAGATGCAGAAATAAATTATTTTGGGGAGATGGAAATGTACTTACAGATCAATATTAGCGACTGCAAGCTACATTCAGCTTCTCAAGCATTAGTTTTACATTTTGAAAACTCCACAGTTACTCTGAAGATAAGCACTTTCTGTGGTTGGGATTCATCTACCTAACTCAGCCATCTAGAAAAGAGGCACCTATTCTGAGCCACCCACATATATACATCCTTTATTGGGAGTTCTGTGAGAGTTTGACAACAGAATATGACCCCATGAGAGATTGCCTCTTTTTCCATTGACAAAAGGAAAAATATACAGGACTCCATTTACAGTGGTACACTCAAGTTTTATCCAGCTAAAATTAGGAATCTACAGATGAATGTGTACTCACTTGGCTCCTTGCCCAGCCCACATGCATAAGTGGCAAGTGTTCAGTACTGACAGCAGATTTATTAATGGTTCTGTTTATGTAACTTCATCCACACCCCACTCTGAAGTCCTTACTCAGCCCCTTTTGTTATACAAACAATGTCTTATCCTTTTTATTCACCTGACCCGACCTTGTTTCTTTAACAGTAGGATATTTGTATGCCATTCTTCTCCTGTGAACATAAACAGCTCTCTGTTTGCAATCACCAACTCTTAACCAACAGCCAGCCTCTCCTTCAGCTGCTCAGCTGAGCATTCACCCATAGAAACTGCTCATGTGTTGCTGTGCAGATCTCAAGCATGAAAGTTTGGTTTTCTTTCATGACTGGGATTTTTCGAGAGCAGGTAAAAACTGTGCACAGATTTATGATTTCTGCTGTTCACCCAGCCTAATTTTTGACTCTGCTTCAACCTCTTTCTCTTCCTGTTTTCCCAAGAACTTTTCCCCTTTGAAAGCCAGCCTCATTAATGCAAATTCAAAACTTTTCAGAGAACTCCCTCCCATCTTTTTTAGCCAGCTCACATCCTCACTAGGAGCCTTACAGGTCTGTCCCTACCCAGCCAGGCTCCTTTCCAGGCCCCTCCGGTCAGAGTCAGTTCCTCCTCCACCACCTGATATCCTGTGTTCAGCACAAGCTCAAGTCTCTCAGGTCTTTTAAGCTCAGTTTCCTCCCTCTGGACTCTTTACTGAATTTAGGTGACCCATAATGTTTCCCAGAAGGTCCAATTATAGTCACTTGCTGCTAACATGTTGAACATCCCTCAGCACATCTGCAAAGTGAACTATGGCTAGCACAGGTGAGACTGAGCCTGTAGCAACTCCCTTCCATGCCAAATAACATGCATTTAAACTTCCAGAAAAATGTAAACCATTCTCATGGCCCCTCTTCTGAAGACACAGAACTATATTTATTTGTGGTTTTTAATAAATAAATACCTAGTCCCACTTAGTACTGGCTAATATTAATATTTCTACTCTTAGATTAGTGTGGTGACAATCTGATGAACACTGTAAATTGGCAAAAGTATTGCTAAGGAAAGAAATCTCTGATATTCCATCACTGGTTCATGCCTCACAGCATTCCTCTCTATGCTGGCACAGCAGCCTCCATATCTGCAAAATTAGCTTTTCTGGGGGGAGAATCCATCTGAAGTGTTTTTGCTGGGTAGGTTCAAATCTAGATCAGCTTCTCACTCCAGTTCTCTGCACAACTATGATGGAGGAGGTGATGCACAAGCAGGAATGTGAGGCCAGATTGGGAGAAGGTAGGGCTGTGTCTTTCTGCATCAATGCCCCTCTATACTGACTTCCAGTGTCCATTGAATTGCAGCTTCCATTAGTTTACCTGATGTTGCACCTAAGGAAAATTACATCTCTTTCAGAGACACAGAAAATTTTTAAAAATCATAGCATTCCATGGTGGAAACTGTTCTGAGAACAAAACAGTCACTTCAAGTAATTGCATTTTCTTTAATTCCTATTAGACTTTACACCCTAGATTTTATGTGGAACTCTTAATGGTTTCAGAATTAAAAAAAAGAAAAAGTTTCTGTGACTTATGAACCACCAGTTAGTCATTAAAAAAAAAGTGTATACAGCATATGAAAGAGTTAATGCAGAATGATAAAGCTGTACTTCACTCATCCAGGACAAATAAGAACCTTTTCTTTACTCCAACATCAACATGTTTACCACTGGGCTGGAGGGAAGACAACACCCCTGGATATACTCTTAAGAATAAAGTAATTTTCACTTGCAGGAATTTTCATTACTTTTACCCTCACAAATACAGTACAGATGTGGATATTAGGAAAAAGCATCCGAAAAGCCATAAAACTGCTACTCATTTTATCATGCACTTATAGCCTCTATATGATTACACTGTCTTTAGCTACAGCAGTGCATTAGTCAGCTGTGCTCAGCACTGACACATCACAGATGAACCACTCTGCGCTGCTCCTGTGGTGCTCTAAAGCTGATAAAACTCAGCAGCTGTTATTTTCACTGGCTCATGCAGCACATAGTGGGTGTTCTGGTCACTTTATAAATATCACCTTTACACTTCCAAATGCTTATAAGCACATTCATTTCTAACAGAGTATCTCCACTTAGGTGCAATGTGTATTTAGTTGGTGTTATATAAAAAGGCCGGTTCTGAGGGCAAAATGTCTTCCCAGAATGACACATAAGAGACTGAAAATATTTTTGTGTTTGTATCCTAGAAACACACACCTAAGTCTGGTCGAGTGCTCCCCACAGGAAGGGCCACAGGGGTGGGAGAGGCTGCAGCACCCAGCTGCTGTGCCTGGCCTTGGCTGCAGAGCCAGACCCCAGGGCTGAGCAGCAGAGCCGGCCACGTGGGCTGTGCTCAGCACACCGGGGCTGAGCCACCCGTGCTCATTCAGCTGTCCATGGATCTGTGGGTGAGCCGGGCTGACTCCACGCTTTCGGGAGAAGGGACAATCCCAGCCGGCCTTCTGTGGGGACACTAGCCTCTAGCAGGGGAATGGGAAGAAGCTGGAAAGGAGCACTAGGCAAAAGAGAGCTGCAAAATGCTGTTTGCCAAGGAGAAGGATTTACTATTGACTTGACCTTTTCAGTACAAGACAGATGTGCTATAAGGGAGCCAAGCTAAAAACAAACATGGAGTGATTCCTCAAGTAACCAGTGGGTATGACTTTGTTGCCAAAAGACATTGTGTCTGCTAAGGTTTAGAGGGACACGGGTCAGGCACTTGGAAAGGGATCTACTGTGGGTTACTGTCAGGATCATTAACTTGTCAGAGTGACCCCAAGAAAAGTTCGAAAGCCTGTTTTCCCAGCCCGGCGCTTAAAGAAGGAGTCAGGCTCTTCATTTCTCAGTCTCAAGGTTGTTTATTTTATCTTACCTATAAAAAATTTTCTCCTGCCCTGCCGAGGTCAGCTCACCAAGACAGTCCGAGGCACTCTGCCTGCCCACATGGCGGTGTTATGTCTTTATACTACAAAATACGTATACAATGCTTATAATTACTTTCCAATACCCATCACCTATGTTAGACAGTGAGCTTCTACTCTAAACCAATCTAAAAGTGCCAACATCACAGTAGAAGATGGAGGCCAAGAAGGAGAAAGGCTGGACACACCCAGTTCCCTCCATCTTGCCTCCTGAACCCCCATACCAAAAGTCCTAAAATCTACTTTTCCACTCTGTGATAACTTCACTAATATTCTATTAAACTGTTGTGGCTTGCTGATTTTCATCTAAGGTCAGTAACTTGCTCCACGGGTCATAATCAAAACCACAGGCATTTTGGGCACTGTGCCAGGGTCTCTGAGACCCCTGGCAGGGGTCTTGGCTGCTCAGGACAGCCAGAGGGATGTCCTGGGTCCTGACAGGTTACTAAACAAGAGAAACTGTCACAGGCACCAGAAAATGCCTCTAGCTGAGAAAGGTCAGAGACTGTGGAAACACTTTACAGCTTACTTGCCTCTTCTCATTCATCAGCAAGCATCACAATGAGGACACTGTTTGTCTTTTCCCCTGGGGGAGATTACAAATGTGGTCCCCCATTGCCACAATTCAGGGAGATGAGTTGCCTGTTCTGGGGACACCTGCAAGATGAGTGCAACCAAAATGGTAGGGATGAGCCTGATCCAGGGAAAACACTGAGGGAAAACACACTCCCTGTGACTCTGGGAGTCAGAATGTGGGCTGGAGTTACACTGATCTAACAGAGTAACTCAACAAGTAAATCAACATCCAGCCAAAGCAACGGACAAGTAGATGGCAGAAATTATGCTCAAAGCCATGTTCCTGAAAGCCTCTGCTTGTTTTTGCATAAGCATTTTACTGGGTGTGTGAAATTCTCTGGAGCATCTGTAATTGCTCAGCACCTGGCTCATACCTAAGCTCTGTTAATATGCATTGGGCAGGTGTTTCTCTGGATGGATACCTGCAGGCTTATCTCCAAGGGCAGTTGCACAGCAGCAAAGCAATGCCCAGCACCTCCACGCTGGGCAGCAGCAGTTCCACCCCTCTGTGTAATGGTGGTGGGGAAGGGAAGGGAAGGGAAGGGAAGGGAAGGGAAGGGAAGGGAAGGGAAGGGAAGGGAAGGGAAGGGAAGGGAAGGGAAGGGAAGGGAAGGGAAGGGAAGGGAAGGGAAGGGAAGGGAAGGGAAGGGAAGGGAAGGGAAGGGAAGGGAAGGGAAGGGAAGGGAAGGGAAGGGAAGGGAAGGGAAGGGAAGGGAAGGGAAGGGAAAGAATTAGGACAACTTAATCAAGTCCAAATTAGAACTGCAGAATTCTGGGAGGACATGTAGCACATTTCCTGGAAACAAAATCTCTCCTGAGCATAAGTATTCCCTCAGGTCCTGCGTCCCCAGGGCCATACCACCAGCACTGTAATGTGCAAAAAGCAGCAGCAACAACCAACAGCAGTGCAGAACCCAACCATTCCTGCTAAATACTACTATCACCAGCTGGGGAACAAAGGCTTACTGACTCACAGCCACTCAAGCTTTTTTAAAATTAGTATCAGGTTGGACTGGGCTTTGGAGCCAACTGCTACAAAATCTCAGCCTCCCCTCCCTGCCTCACAGTCCAGACACTCAAGGGCAGGGAGAGCATCCCAAATCCATGCCACCAAACGCCTCAGCACTATGTCTGCAAGGCCTCAGAGTCCCGATACCTTCAGTGCGTGCCAACCCAAACAAGCAGCAGTGAGCAGGGCGCAGGTGGGGGAAATGGGCTCCTCCCCATGTGCCAATGGAAAAGGAGTGGCACACGGCACCAGCCCAGCAGCCCCTCCTTGTCCAAGAGGCACAGAGCAGGGACAGTACGCTGCTGCAGGTGCAGGAAAGCCACGGAGTTTGAGTCTCCCCGCAGATTTCCTATGCTCCTTCCAAAGTCACAGTATTTTAATTGATATTTCTTATGAGAATTCAACAGGTGCAACATAAATCCCATGGATTGTGCTGAATCCCACAAAATCTTGACTTTCATTTTGGAAGGGCAGGGGGAGAAGAGGAGTTTTCTTGCTCTTTGGGTTTTTAGCCTTGAGCTACATGAGACAGAAAAAATGCTGTATTTGCTCAAAGTGCTGCCAGATTAAAATAAGCAGCTATTCATCTTATTTTTCTGAAAGGATGGTTAAGTCATTGAGAAAAAATCATTGAATGTAGAAATACTTCCCGTTGTAGCACAGGTACAGAGGGGAAAAGCTTGGCTGTTCCCTTTATGTCCTGGAGAGGGGAGCAAACGCTCCTATGTCCACTTCTGCCCCTTCAGGCATGCAGAGCAATGCAGATGGGACAGCAGCAGTGCCAGGAAGAGAACCTCAGGGCTTATGGACACACAACTGGAACCCTGCTAAAACCAGTCAGCTGGCCCATTCTGCCAAGGTTTTAGTTGTGAGGCGAGAGGTGCTAGTGGTAACAAAGGTGGATGTCGCCGCATATCATTTCTTTAGCATGAAGTCAGGATATATCTCCTCTTGGTTTACTCTCTACTTCACCAATTGCTCAGTATCTGCAGGACTCCACATGGTACACAGATAAAAAAGGAGCAGATAGGGAGGCAGATGTTAGAAATAAAGTTGCACTTTCGCCTCTCATTTTTGCATTTGGCCTTGTATAGTATTTCTTACGCAAACTCCTGATACAAGTTTGTTAGATGGTTTGAAGATTTTTAGGTTTCTGTACTAAAAAAGGTATTATAAAAATGTTAATCCTGCCCGAGACTTTAGACCACCTAGGAAGACCATGCTTCTAGCACTTAGGAAGAGATCAAGCTGATAAACTGTATATGTGCCTGTTTTTTCCCCTACTCCTGTACCTGTTATTCCCTATCTAGCACATTTGCACTTTGGTCTGAGTGCCTGACGTGGGTCCTGCATGCATGCCAGGCCAGTCTGATAGTCCTCAAGAGGAAGGAACAGATATCCATCTGCTGACAGATGTTTATCAACTGATAGATGAGGTTTACATCTTCGGAAAAACAACTGTTTTCTTCTAACATCAACACTAATGCTCAGCACCACAACAACAGCACCAGTAAAACTGCTGGCAGTAGTAATATAATGGTAACATTGATAATAATAACGGCAAGCTGTACTGAAAACATACTGAAGACCATTAAATCCTATAATACTGATTTCACTTAGTATGTGATTTTAAAGCAGAAATAAAAAACTAGGCAGAAAGGACAATTTCTCATTTCTCTTCATTGTATATAGCAGAGGGGAAAAAATGATGCTTTTTCCTCCCCCCACAAAATTCTGAGGTTTTTCACTAGAATGAAAATTGAAATATCGAATGTTTTTTGTAAATGAAAATCTAAAGCAATACAAAAGACAAAATATGGATCAACACAAGAAAAACACTTATCTTACTCCTCCTTGGTACCTTTTGTCTATACCTTGACTGAAAAACAATCTAAAAAAATCTTTAGAATATATGCTTGGGTGTTTAAAGGTGCTACTCTGACTTTCTAAGCATTTTTTCCTGATTTTTAAGCAAAAAATGATGAAAACGTCTGTTCTCCAACAGACAATCCACATTTATCAATGCAGAATTTTTGACAAAAAGACAACTGCTTAATACTAAGTCATTGTCACCTTCTTCTAAAAGCCTGCTGAATTTGTAATACCTGACATTTTCACTGTACAGATCCTAAAACAGATCACCATGGGAGTCAACATCATTGTCCTCATTTGCCACAGTGAAAGACTGAGGGACTCACCCCAGGACAAGCAACACACCACGGAGCTGAAACAAGAACTTTCCTCAGTTGGTTGCAGCTCAGTGCTCTTTGGTCTTAGCTGTGAAACCAGAAAATGGTCTCTGAACAGATAGTTTATAATCTAGGCCTGATTTTGGAAGAAACAGTGACAATAAATCCCATCTCTACAGAGAAGGAGAAAGACCAGCACTTCTCCAGTGGGAATTATTGTGAGAAATTCTGCTGAGTGATTGAAGCAATGTAGTTTGGAGGGGGGGAGCTCATCTAAAGGGATTGGGACCTGGCACTTCCCTCTTAACTTCCCCCTATCAAAGCAGATTTATCTACACTTATGAAAAACACAATGCTGAGAGAATGTTATCTAAAGTTTAAATAGGGAGTGTAAGGAAAGTTTAAATAAAAGTCTTTCAAGGAAAAATAATGAGCAGAATTACACCAGAAATAGTTGCTGTATGGATAAGGCAAAACATTTGACAAGAAAAACATCTCTGAGAAGAAAGCACAAGGGTAGAGCTATTATAGCCTCAGAGGCCTTTTCCCTCAGACTTCTTATTTTATAACATATTTCTAAAACACAACACCCACAACTGTTTTTCTTCATCTATCAAAGCATAAAATTGCCAGTCCTTTGACCTAACTTAAATGAAGGAAGTAGCAATGTTAGGTTTAATTAAAAACAGCAAATATTTGTACAGCTGTCCTTGGTTTCACAGCACAGAAATAGGTTTAGCATCAAATCTTACAGTTCTAAGTCCTCTGGGAACTATATACAAAAACATATAGGATCCTTCTGGCTGACTTGCTAAAGCCAAAAATACGTTTTTTTTTAGTTATTTCAGGTGGGGTTCATTCAACCTTCCCGTTTCCAACCCACTGTTTTCCTACTTGAGACTTTTTTTTTTTTTCCATGCTCCAAACGTGATACTCTCAGCTTGACAGGTTTGGATGCATTTGATGCATTTTGAGGTTGTGAATAATAATAATAGTAATAAAACTGGAGGTAGTCTGAGAAGTTTTGGCTCATCATCAACCTTTCTGATGGAAACCCTGATGGCCAGACCCATCTGGGCATTTCCAGGTGTCTCTGCCGCTCCATGCGGGTGTCACTGGGAGGCACCTGGCATGGGATGCAGGAGTATCAACCAGATCCACCCTCAAAACTAGGAGAGGTGTGGAATGAGGGACTTTGCTCCTGGCCCTCACTCTCATTTTAAATTACACACTGAAACACCCTGTAAAATCCTTTGGCACCGAGGTTTATAATGCAGCTTTTGGAAGCTGACTCCACGTGCCACTCATCCCCTTGACTGGGCCAGCCAGGGCAAGCCCACTCCCAGCAGGGACCACGGGGGGATTTACACTGCCTTGTGCAGGAGGCTTGGCAACCCCAAGCTCTGGACTCTCCTGCCTGCTCCTCCCAGGGACCTGCAGCTTTCAGCCTGCCAGGGGGTGTTGGAGAGGCAGGTGGGGCAGGTGGCTACCCAGCACCGAGCCAGAGGTAAGAGGGGAGAAGGAGACAAAGGGCCAAACTGGGTTAAAAACTGCTCGCCCAGGTCTGGGGCAGGAAGAGAGGTGGGAATGCTGATGGCTGGTTTGGGTGCTCTGCCTGCATCCATCAGGTACCAGGCAGGGCCTCTCCTCCTCCTCTGGGCTCTGCAGCCCCCCAGATTCCCCATGGCCCCCAAAGGCTTCCCACACCCAAACCTCCAGCACCAGCAGGTCTGGCCCAGCTTGCACAGACCAGGAGAGGAGGGGGAGGTCTCCAAGCATGGTGGGGCTCAGAGGCTGGAAGGGGAGAGAAAAGTTCTGGGGAAGAGTCCTAAGGAAGGAGAAGAGAGTGGAGACTTACCTCTCAGCCCTGGCCAGGGGGCTGGCCCAGCCAAGGCTGGAGAGACGTGAAACACTTCAAGAGATGGCTCTGCAGGGCAAGATGTTCCCATTAACAGAACTAACTTCCATTCTTCTACATGTAGAACATCTCCTGTTTCCTCTCCTACAGGGGAATCCTCTTCCTCCTCACCCAAGCCTAAGTAAGAGAGAGACAAGAAGTACACTGATCTTGGGTTTCTGACAGAATGGCAGTGGACTGCACTCATAACTGCACATGCTGGGTCTTGCCATGTGAACTGCAAGAGTTTCAATTACAGTAATTTTCAGTTAAGTAATTTAAGTCTAAAACTTGTAAAACAGAAAGCTACTTGACAGTTAAGTGCAGTTGCATCACAGGAGTTCAGGGGATAAAAAAAGTTTTTTGGCAGAATGAAGGCTTACTTACATGCTCAGTAGCCTGGAAAGATTATTTAGAGCTTTTTCAGAAGCCAGTTTCGTATGTCTAAATTTCTAGAAATGCACATAAAGTCTTAAACTGTGAAGGTACTCTGCAGTCCTCAAGGAGCCAAAAAGCAACACAAGATGCAGAGTTGTAACCTGCAAGTGGAATATGGCTGACCCACAGAGCTCAGAATTGTTCAAAACTAACACACAATATATCCAGCATAAGAGGTGAAATGAACATATGCTCGGAAAAATCCTCAATTTTCCAATAAATAAAATTGTTATGCATATTAGCCCAGGAAGAAGTCTAAGAAAAAGCCTAGGTATGGGCTTGCAATTCATGGGTTTGCTTGTCCAAGCCCAGTATCTCTCCAACATCTGGTCCCCAGTCAGTTTACATTGGCATTGCCCAAAAGGTTTTTACCTTATTATATCTTGGGTATACCATGTAGAACAAGATGGCAGTTCGTGTCCAATTTTTAGTACCGAAGGTGCATGCCACAGAAACACCATCAGTAGTAGACACAAATTGCTGAGCTAGGTGAACTAAAACTAGAATTTGCTTTTGCTTCTATGCCAACTTTCCTAGTAAAGATCAGTACAATGTGGGAAATTGGGGCATACTGAAGCAGCAAAGACATAACCACTTTAAAGTCTCATCCCGTGGATGAATATTTGTGAATGAAGTTTTGCTATGTAATTTTGTTTCTCATTATCTGGGTGATGAACTTGACATATTGCAGGATGCTCTTTTCATGTGTACTGTGTCCAGTTTTGTGATTGTTCATAATTCATTAAAAATTAAATCCAAGCTATCTCAAATCAAGATACAACTCCCTCATAAGCTTAGTTATCAAGAATCAGTAGCAGCTTTAAACATTTGGATCCAACTATTTTCAGTGTCTAGGAAGACCCACCTGAGAGTCCACTAGAAATAAATACGTGCTGAGGTGGAAAGAATGATACTGGAAACTAGAGTATGTTAAAATATGTTAAATGTGTTAAAAAAACCCATCAAATTAAATAGTCAGACAAAACTCTCAAAAATGAGGCAATAGTGACAGATTGGAGTTCTGCAATACTAATTTTCCAATAACTTCTTTGTGGCTCATAACTTAAAATAAACAAGGCTAATGACATTTGGATTTTGCTCGCTTGATGAAATACAGCCATCTCAATTAAGGTTGGTTTTTTTTCTTCCTCTTCTTTCCCAGAACAGCTTTAATATGTACTTGCATGAAAGCATAAGTTTAGATACCACTGAGACTGGTTTACTTTGGGTTCTGATTTTTGTATTCTATTTGAAGCTAAGTTAGGACCTATTTTCCCATTGTTATGAACTGTTGAGCCCTGGGACTTTCCATCCCAATCCTTCTTCAGTGACAGTACATACATTCTACAACAGGTTTCCTCAAACACTGCGTCACAAGTAACTAACACCTTTAATTACAAGTAATTTCACTGCTGCAGATTTTAATTTTATGTAAATTGTATGCAAGGGATCCATTTCTATTAAAACCTGTTTGTAAATTCCAATGAGCAAGCCCTTAAAGGTAAGCACTAAGATGATGAATTGGCTGAAGTCCCTTCAAAATGGCAGCCCTTGGTAACATGTTCCTCCACTCATTGTTTTTGAAGGAAAGCTCCAGGTTTATGGCTCAGAGACACTCACTCATGGTAGGAGTTGGTATTTGATACTTCTCATTTATTGCTACAGTTACCTCTCTTTCAGGTACTTCTTGGGAAACCTGATTTTCCTGTTATCCCTTTGTTTTGAGGTCGTTTCTTTTTTCACCCTAATTAGTTGGCTTAGCAGCTGAACTGGTTCAAAAAAAATCACTCTATAAAATAGTCCCAAAACACAGACACAGTCTTGAAGTATAAAATCAAGGAATGGGAAGAACATACTGAAATAACTCATCCTCTGTAGGTACTGACAACAACATTTGTGCTGCACCCCGGTGCACATTACAGTGCAATTAAAAGGCAGGTGTTAATTTCTGATGAAAAGTGACACCCTCACAACGACTGGGTGCAAATTTTGCTATTGACAGCAAGTGTGTTGTTACTGAGTTTGCAGTACAACTGTAGAGATGGCTTAGCCAAAGGGGAGATGGGAGATGGGGAAGGACAAGGGGTCCCTCTCCCCCATCCTGGGACCCCAGTGACCCCTTCACCCTGCTGTCTACCCAGCTGATTGCTGGCATCACACCCACAAGTGAACTCCTCGTGCCTCCTGCCCCCACAAAGGCACCCTGTATTAATGCTCGTGCTGTCTCTCTCCTATAATTACACACTGCTAAGGTGAACAGAACAGCCTCTTTTAAAAATAGATTCTGTATTTTAAGCAGCAATATGAGTGCTTTTGAAAAGGAAAAATACAAGGTATAAAAGCTTCTCAAAATAGCAGCGTGTGGCTTGCCCTGGCTGTGCTCAGATGCAGTTATGCATTACTCCAGGTTTTTGATAACATCCTGTCTCTTGCACTGAAGTTGCACCAAGGGTTGTGAGGGTGGCTCTAAATCAGAAATGTGTAGTGGATAGGACTGGGCCAATCTCAATGGCAGCCAGAAGGGAATGGAACATAAATCACGCCAAGGTAAAATAGCCATCCCAATTGCAAAACAGTCATGGTGTTTTCTTTAAGGGGGAAAAGAAAATAGTGTCCTTAAAAGGTGCCAGATTGGCAGAGAGGGATAATAAAAAACCTTCTGACAGTGCAAGTTTCTCCTGCCCCTATGCTATGGCACTGCTGCTCTGCCCAGCACAAAGAAAGATCAGGGCAGAAGGCTCAGCACTCCTAGACAAAAGGAGCAGCATTGCCAGACACACACATCCACCTGTAGTTCCCTTGCCCTGGATCTTCCATCCGGGTGAAACAGTGCAGTTGCTGTGAAATCAGCCCAGTAGCCCTTAGTTTGTACTGAGAGTGAGTCACATCACAGAGACTCCAGTGATGGCAGAGGCAGCTCTGCCAGGCTCCTTGCAGGCTGGCAGGCAGGCAGGCAGGGGGCAGAGCACTGCCTCTGCTAACTCTGCCACAGCAGTGCCAGACACAGGCTTTGTTTTCCTGCTGGAGAGAGACCCATCCCTAGGGAACAAAACAGAACCCGCAAGTTCACTGAAGGCCAAACAGCAGCACGTCATCAGGCATTGCTGGCTTTGGCCAGGGGTGACCTGGAGACATGGAGATGTCCTCAGGAGATCAGCGAGGGCTGGTGCAGCCAGGCAGCTGTGCCAGCTGCTCGCACAGCAGAAGCCCAGGGCTTTCCACCCAGGGGATGTGCCCATTTTGGTGATGAATATAGAAACGGTGGCAGTTGCAGGATGACATTTCTAATGGTAGTTAATAAGCTTGTTTTCTGGTTGCTGATTTCCTGCCACAAATCAGAGACTGGTTCTCAGTACCAAACTAACTCATTCTTTCTTATGCAGGAGATCTGATGACTGATTCACAAATAATGGCATCGGGTTGGCGGAAATGAGATAAATTGCTTTCATTAAAATTCCCATAAAACAGAAGCAGAGTCCCTGCTTGCCACCACAGATTGAACAAATGTGCCAACATGCACGTTTTTCATTTTGCAGTCACTGATAATATGAAGTTGTTCCTGGACCCAATAGATTTGAATGTTCAATTTTTAAAGTAATTAATATGAAGAGTGATGCTGGAAAAAATTGCCTCACCCTCCATAAAGTTATTTCAAGCTGTAGGCATCAATACTCATTTGTGTGGCCATTTTTTTTTCTTGAATACTGACAAATGAACAATTTGAACTTTTCCAAGTGAGGATATGCTTCCAAGATCTTTCTGGAAGCTCAGAGGAAATACGCTTAGGTGATTCCATTTTATTAATATAATAGTCCTGCACTCTGCATGAATCTGCACCTGCTGTGTTAGAAAAAGGCTTTCCAGTTACAAACTGCAGAACAAACTACATGAGGGGCTTGGGGGCCTTCTTTTTTTCCACAGGAACAGTAACTTTACAAGAAATTATTAAAAACTCCACCATTCTCAGTGGTATATGTCTTAGGAGATATCTTCCAAACGCAACCCTTTTAGAAAACAGATGCTGAGAGACGAATACAGACTTGAAGTGGGGTTTATCTGTCTCCTGATGTTTCCTGAGGACTGAGCTGCTCAAACCATGTTTCCCTTTAGGATCATCACAGAGAAAGAGGCACTCCAGATTCAGTTCATCCTACAGCACCCATCTAGGCTGGGTCACATAAACCATTCCTATTGCTCCCCCATGCAGAGCCTCTGGGAAGAAGTTTCAGCTTAGACTTTCATGTACCCAAGGAATGCTACAGGAATAATTTTCTAAAGTGGCCATTTTATACCTCCAGCAGTTGAGCTATGCTGAGAGTTTATACTGGAAAAATATAAAATAGGTCAGTGGGGGTGGTAGTCCTGAATTACCAGAAATGGACATCAGGAGCTCTGGCACTCCAGCCGTGACTCCCAGATTTTGGCTCGCCAGTCATGGAGAGGATCCAGCACCTGGACCAGGGCACCACCACTACCACTCTGCCTTCAGTGGAAATTCTGTCTACCAGGACACATGGAGATTAAGAAAAAATGTTGAGGGTTGGCAGCAGGCCTGGGTCTAAAATCTGAGTGTGCTGAAGAAAAAGGCAGCTGTCTGTAACAGCCAGCTGTAGGAATCTCTTTGATGGGTCAGGTTGGCATCTCTGAATAAAACAAAAGACAGAAGAAAGCTGTTTGTGTCTCCTCCAAGGAAGCCTTTATAAAAGTGACTTCTTCAGAAACGCAGACCAAGCTGGTGGATAATATCAATTTTTTGTTAAGGTTCAAAAATAAAAGCTGGGCCATCAGAAACATCCTGAAACTTCAGCCTACCACTGAATGACAACTGCATGAAACAGACCCAGAGCAGTGGAAAATTTTAAGCCGTAAATTAGCCTTGAAACTAGTAGGCCATGTTGTTTTTATTCTGGGGGAGGTTCTTTATTAACTCATCTGTCTAAACATATGGATCTTGACAAATGAAAGCTGCAGGGAGGATCTGCTCCTGTCCTGCAATTGAAAACACTTAAAATTAAATTACGGCAAATATTCCTGTTACCCTCTCTTAAATGGCAAAGTACCACAGGAGCTGTTGCTCTCTATCAGTTCAGCTCACAAGGGGCCTATTTCCTGAAGCTAAAATGGAAAGAATTTTTTAGTCTGAAACTTTTTCTTCAGTTAGTTACTGCCCACTTTTACTGAAAGGAGATAAATAAGTTCAGTTTTTGTTCTCTGTCATGTATCCTAACTCTCCCATGTGCTGGACACCTGCAAAAGCTAGCAAAGCCAGCTTGTTTACTTAGTGCAATTTATTTGACCTTTTAATATATTTGAGTAAGGATTTTATATCTAAGGCAACTTTACAGAACAGATTTGAAAGGTGACCTTCAAAGGAAACATCAAAATCTTTCTGAAAAAGGAAACTTTGGAAATATATGTGAAAAAGGCTGCTTTTCAGCTAAGCTCCTGACTCAGGACTCACTGGCTTTTCGGCACAGGGACATACCACAGCAGTGAGTTCACCTTGCCTACAGCAGACCTACAAGTGCTACCATACAATACCAAAGGGCCCAAGACAGGCTTTGGATGGCCAGTTCCAGGGCTGCCATAACAAATGCCTTCTATCTGCTGGCTCGGGCAGTCACTCAGCACTGGTTTTGATGTTAAATTGCATTTTAATCCTTAACTGCAAATCCTCTTTGCTTTTATGAACCTGGGATTGTCTAGGTCAAATGGAGCTCTTTTAGGGAGGGATGGGAGCAGACAGAGACAAAAGGGAATGTTTTCCTTTAGTCATTGTATAAATGGGCACTGCCTTACAGCACTCACAAACCTATGGTGGCTGAGGTCAGTGGCGGGGAGAAGGCTGCCCGTGCCACAGGCAAGGTCCTACACCCTGCAGCACTACACATCCTTAGGGAAAAACTGGCTCCACCTGGCTTTTATTTCTGAACACAGAGGTCAAGGGGTTCCATGAGCTTCAACACACAATGTTAGTTTGACTGCGTTAAGGAATGCATTTATCCCATGCAGAGCGCTTCCCCATCACATGCAGCTATTAGGGCAGTGCTTTCCATGCTTCAGGCCATGCCACCTCTGGGGGACTGGGAAGCCTTCAGAATTAGTTCTGGTGTGCAATGGGCAGAGCTGTTGACTTCCCCTGCCTCACTGGTGATCCCATTCACATCACAGATGAGGAACTCTACATGGAAGTGATGCTTCAGCAAGGACTGCTGTCACAAAGTCCCCTCAGGAACCATTGAGACACCTCTGGATATAACATTTCCCTGAGGTCCTACCCAAGCCTGATAGGGTAGAGTGAATTAAATTGCTTGAGGGCAGATGCAAAAGGTCTGTCTTGCAGAAATAAATTTTTTAAAAAAGTAATTGTTGAGGCCTGGAGAAGTAGGTGCCCATTGATACTGAGAAGGTGCAATTGCTATCTAGGACTTCTTGCCAAGACATCTTGCAGTGGTTATTTAATGGTTACATACATTTATCTCAAACCTGAAGATCTTTCACACTAAATCAGAAAACATGCATAATTAGGAAATTTCTGCTTAGAAAATCATGCCTAGAATGCTAGTGGAGCGGTATTTCCCCCTCATTTCTTTTTGCTAGTTCTTTTAGGATAGCATTGAGTTAAGAAACATCTGAAGTCATACGACTTTACAAAGAGAGGAACAACAATTTGAGAAAGACTTACTTGAAGCTCACCAATGTTTGAAGACCATCAATGAGAAACTCATTTGTTCATTGGCAGTTTTTCCCTCAGATTCTTAAATTCCGGTCCGATCTGCTCTGAGACAAAGCCTGCAAAATCCCCTGGCAATGTGAGGGAGCAGGCTGCTTGCCCAAGAAACAAGCAAAGCTTATGAGCTGTAATGCTCCTATAAAAATCACAGATACCTTGAAAGGTGAATCCTGGAGATTTCACTGTAGTGAGAGCTCCTGCTGACTTTACATCAGTGAAGATTTCCCAGAGGAAATGGTGTTCCTGCAAAGTAGTGAATAGCCTTCTCATATCAAACTCATACCAAAATCATGTTATTAGGAGCTGGGAATGTCTCCAGAAGTTGCTCTGGAGGAGCAAGAATTCATTCTTAAATAATAAGGTCTTGAAATGAATACAGAAATGTTGAGGCTGAGAAGACAACCATCAGAAATCTCTCTGTTTTCATCACAGCTCAGGAAAATATGTTTTCAAGTAATTCTTTATTGAGTGAACACTTGAGAGAGACAGAGAAAACAGTGCTTAAGCATGGACTCTTTCATGAGAAGGTATACAGCCTGATTATGTTGTAAATAAAGACAGTCTGCTAGACTTTTACTGAATTTTACCATAATAAGACAACTAACCAATGGAGAGGTGTAAGTGCAGTATCTTCTGTTGAGAAAAGAAAAAAAAAGACAAAGAAAAAGAAGAAGAAAAATATGTGGGCCCAGTGGGATCAATCACTTTAAAGCAGTAAAAGGTTTTGGTAGATGATCCAGTGGTGGTGACTGGAAAGCAAAGCAGAAGAGGCATTAACACGGTGAAGCAAAGGTATTTATAAACTGAGGTGAAACATTTGTGAAGTTTGCTTTGCAGAGCTTTCTCAGCCCCATGACTGCACAGCAGACAGCATAAAACTCTGCTCTTCTACTGCCAAATCAGGATGGTTTATGAAGTCACTTACTTCTGTCAAACAGCTGCAGCTGTAATGCTGAGAAGAGACATTCCCGCCCCCTTCCCCTTTCTGCAATAAGATTTAATGTCTGTGTGATTGCTGAGCAGGAATAAGGGCTTGTAAAATTATTTTTTAAGGGATAAATTAGGCTCCTTTTAACTGTGATTTGGGTAGTAGGTGGGGGAATTTTGTTGACTATGAGATAGAAAAGTATCTCTTTCCATTGGCTGGAGGAGTAAATTTCCACGTGATTTTTTTTTTTTTTTTTAAATTTGTTAACATGCGATCAGGAACATCATCAGCTGAATACTTTCCAAATGTGGTTCCATACTCTGATCGATTTGCCATATTTTATGTTCACACTTTAAATGTTACACTGGTTTCATTCTCTCAACTACAATTAAGGCTACCTCAAAAAAAAACTTACTCATTGGTTCTTGGTGTGAATGCAGACAGCTGCCCTGGGTTGAAATTTTGTATGGGATGTCTTAGCTTAGGAGTTATTTGGAAATAGTAAAAAAGTGCCATGAAGGTCCAGCCAGCACTAGTTACCTGCTTTCTTTTTTCAAGTGTGACTGTCTCTGAAGGGAAGAGGGAAAAGGGCTCTGCTGGGAGCACAACACGTGGTGGTGTTTGCTGAAATGTTGCGATCTCCAGGGCAACGCTGAGCATAACAGCAGGCAGAGAATAAACAGAGGGAATGCACACAAAGGTGTTATACACGTTCCTACCCCGGTCTCTAGTGAGCATGCACCCACTGTTGGTGGCACCACCCATCATAGGGAAGGACAGAAAGCTGAAGAACTCCTCTGAAAGGAGAATTTTGGCTCTTTTTCTAATGGTATCCTCTTGGAGGGGAGACATGAAGGCAGCAGAGAGACCGGGGGAGGAAACCTGTGAGGAGGCAGCTGCAGCTGCAGCCCTGAGATTGCCCCACTTTGCAGTGCACCAAGTGGTGCCACCAGACCTACACACTTTGGTGTGACAGCCACCCGCTGGAGCTCAGGCCCCTGCTGCCCCTGCTGCAAGGGACTGCTTTGTTATTTCCCACCACTTAGGCTTTTTACAGTTGTTTCTATTAGTTCACTCCATCTACTCTCACACACAAAAAATACCCCGTTATAAGGCCTGAGTTCCAGTTCCTTCAACAATGCATTAGCCTCAAGCACAAATGGTTTTATCTCCAGTTTAATTAAAAAGTCATTTAAAAGAAAAGCTTCCCCAACTAATCTCTATACCCTCACTTGTAGGCAGCTCAGTGTGTTGACATCCTGGTCTGAAGATCAATAGGAAGATCCCATTGACATCACCAGGGCCAGAATCTCAGCTATGCTGTCCAGGTCAAAGCTCACTTCATCAGTGTTGCTAACAGGGTTGGCATCAGGAAAATTCTGAAAATAAACAAACAAATTAACCCCTGGCTGATTTGAACTCTGTCAGATCACATTCATGTGTACAGAAAACTAATGAGGAAATAGCAGAGGAGTGAAAGTATTTGGCAGATAATTTTCTCCTCAAGCTTCCTAGAAACTAGCAAGTCCAGCCACAGTTCCACCAAATTGGACAGGTTCCCTTCTGGATGGCTCAAGGCTTCCAGAGATTTCTAGTTGAAGAAACACAAAGTCCAGAGACTTGGGG
Organism: Melospiza melodia melodia; assembly: GCF_035770615.1. Lineage (NCBI taxonomy): Eukaryota > Metazoa > Chordata > Aves > Passeriformes > Passerellidae > Melospiza > Melospiza melodia. The sequence goes on from NC_086195.1 coordinate 88,872,829, forward strand.
GAAATTTAGGCCTTCTGAATATCACTCTTCACGTCTTCGTACAAGAACTGTGTTTATGCTGAAAATTTCCAGAACTCTTTCTTTCCCAAACATTCCCACTTAAAATGAGTATTTTGATTCATGGTCATTTAAAAAGAAAACATTGTTAAATTCTTTGAAATTCTGGCTAGAAATCCAAGAATCCCTTGGGAATTCATCTTGCATCAGAATATACAGCACAGGTTTTCAATTCCTCTCCCTGTCCTCGAGATGACAGTGCAAGGGAATGGGAGGGCAATGGGTTCTGAGGCCCTGAGTCTGCAAACACTTTGGGTATGGTTTCATGCCTCAAAGTGCTCACATTACTGTGGTTTAATAAGTTACCACCCATCAGCTGAGCTGTGGCAAGTGCCTGTGCACATACAATTAGCTCACCCTAATTGCAAAATGTGCAACTCACCCTCTTTCAGGAGATGTGTGCAGCTGCACATTTATCTCAAGTTACCCCTTGGCACATTTGCTGCTCAAGGTCCCGTTTCATTGTGCCTTAATTGAGATGAGGAGTGCTAGAAGAGAGGAGCATCCAACATGCCCCTGGGGTGGGGATTCACAGCTCTCCTGACCTCGGACATGCCCCTGGGGTGGGCATTCACAGCTCTCCTGGCCTTGGACATGCCCCTGGGGTGGGGATTCACAGCTCTCCTGACCTCGGACATACCCCTGGGGTGGGCATTCACAGCTCTCCTGGTCTGGGATGTGCCCCTGGGGTGGGCATTCACAGCTCTCCCGGCCTTGTGGCCTCGGCAGGCTGGCAGTGCCCTGCCAGAGTGAGCAGCCCTTGAGCCAGGGTGCAAGCTGCTCTCAGCAGAGCCTTGTGTTTGCTATGCAGCTGGTGAAATTTAGAGCAACAGAGAGAAGAGCCTACATTCTGCCTCCCTGCCCTCGACAAGTGCAAAGGGCCCTGCTGTCACCAGCTCAAGTGCCACACACACAGTGCTGCCATACCTAAAAAAGCTCAGATTTTAATGCTAGGATATTCCACTTTGGGTTCAGTAGGAGAACATACGCTGCTTGCACTTCTGTTATTCCATCTACCCACCCCAACATCCTACACCGAAGCACCTTTGATTCAGAGCTCTCTATATGCACCTTTTCTGTGGTGCTTTCCAAATGACATCACCCAGTTCAGCACAACTGCTTGTGCCTATGATCCACAAAATCAGCCTCTTTGCCTGGGTATGTATTTACATCTCCTGCTACCAGGTTTTTGATGAAACAGCTTCCTCCTCCTTACCAGTCCTTCTGGGCTTGGATGACTCAAATCCTTGCCCACATGAGCAGCCCTTGCTTGAGCACACACTCTGTTGTTTCAGCTGGATCTTCCTACAGCAGCATGTAAAGGATCAGGATGTTTCCCACCAGCATGCAAGGTTTCAAACATGAGATACCCCTGCTACAGCAGGGAACTAGTAAATAAGAAACTGAACCAGCCAGGAAACCCTGAGCATGAATGTACCAAGAATTCCATCTGATAAAAGTATCCCTCTATTGTATTCTGCACATGAGGCTCAGCTCAATAAATGAAGCAAAGTAGTCCAGGAAAATAGAAAACTTAAATAGTAATGCAACAAAAATGTACATATATACCTTTTCATGGCATATGTAGAACTACTTGGATTTTGTTTCCAAAATCTAGGATGAAATTTGAAGACTGAAAAAAAGAAAGTAGAAAAAAATTTTTATGATTTTTCACATGGATATTTTTTCTTAAATAAATCTCATGCTAGCTTCCCTGCATTTTCTTTTAGCTACTTGAAGCAGTTTGAGATTTATACCAGAAAAGAAGACTGGAACCCTTTTTTCCAGAAGGTGTTGGTTTTGCTCTGACCAGTCTTACCATTTAGGTAACCTTTCCATACCTCTGTAGCACATTTCATCTGTCATTCACCTTTGAGCAGCACACCTGAGCTCATGAATCCCTGCTCTGAGATTGCTTTAGCCTTCCAAACTCCTGACCAGATTCAAAGAAGCAGAGCTCCTTGTTTGTCAAACATTAAAGTATATTTCCTTCACCGTCAACTTCAAATACTCAGTGCCAGACTAAATGTGCAGTATCTGACAGGTGCCCACAGGTAGAAATAGAGGGTTTTCTATAAATTTTAAGCTGAATGTTGCATGCTTAAGGGTGACTGTCACTTTGAACCTCTCCAGACAGTTCAGAGGTTGCTAAATTTGTGTTATGTGCAAACTTGTACATACTAAGAAAATGTCACATAAAGAATCTAAAACTTCCCTGGGAAAACTTCCCTAGGAGAACTGATTTTATAATTACATCACACCCCAGAATGTTCTGGTTTCTTCTTTAGCCAAGTTTGTGGTCATTAGAGAAGGTCAGTGTGCAACAAGCGCTGTACAAGGCAGCGCCATCAAACCAGCAAAGGAAGGAAAGAGTTGTCAAAGTTTGGTTTTTTACCAGTCCATCAATACCTCCCTTTTGGACAGGCATAATGTGAAAGTTTATAATTCCAGACCCTTTGTCTGGAGGCTCCTGCTGCGTGTCCACCCCAGACAGAGAGCGTACCCAGGACAGAGAGCGTTTCCCAAGGAGCATCCCTGTGACCTTCAGTGCCTGCCGCACGGTCGCTCTGCGGCGAAGGAGCTGCGGCACACAGAGACAGACGGCAGCCGGGAGATGCTGCCCTCGCTGGGCACAGCCGCAGGGCACCCCGGCTGCCACAGGCCTTTGCCATCCCTCCCACGGGCAGGACAAGGCCAGGCCTGGGCTCAGCCCCCAGATGGGAATGGACAACCCAGGCAAGGTAGGGACAGGAATACTCGGGCTTTAACCAGCTTTGCACGTTGCTGCCCAGCTCTGCATACTGTGCTGCGTAACTTCAATGCCTGGTGCAACCTTGCTTGCCCGGAATAACACCAGCAGGAACTGGTGAGGGATCCTGGCCGGTGTCCTCCTGGGTGCCTCTGGCACCGGGATGCGCAGGCGGGCGCGGCTCCCGGGGTGACAGACTAGGGCTGCATCGCTGTCTATCAGTGATCGCCGTGCCGGCCCTGCTCCGGCCGGGCCCCGCAGCGCCGCGGCCCCGCCCGCCCTCGGCGCCCCCGAGCTGCCCTTCCCGCGGCCGCCAGCGGGCGGCGCTGCCGAGTCACCGACGGGGCGCGGCGGGGGCAGCGCGGGAGCGGAGCGGGAACGCGCCGGGAGCGGGAGCGGAGCGGGAGCGGAGCGGGAGCGGAGCGGGAACGCGCCGGGAGCGGGAGCGGAGCGGGAACGCGCCGGGAGCGGGAGCGGAGCGGGAGCGGGAGCGGAGCGGGAGCGGAGCGGGAACGCGCCGGGAGCGGGAGCGGAGCGGGAGCCGGGTGTGGCGCGGCGGCCCCGTCGTGGGTGGCGGGAGGCGGCGGAGAAGGTGAGAAACTGGGCGCGGAGCGGGCGCGGGGAGGGAGGAAGGCGAAGGTGGGAGGAATTAAAAGCGGAAAAAGTGATGCTGCCGCGGGGGCTGCGGAGGGCTGAGCGAGTGGTGGGAGGCGGGGCCGGGCCGCGGAGGCATGGGATGGGATGGGATGGGGTGGGATGGGATGGGATGGGGTGGGATGGGGTGGGATGGGATGGGATGGGGTGGGATGGGATGGGATGGGATGGGGTGGGGTGGGGTGGGATGGGATGGGATGGGATGGGATGGGATGGGATGGGATGGGATGGGATGGGATGGGATGGGATGGGATGGGATGGGATGGGATGGGATGGGATGGGATGGGATGGGATGGGGTGGGATGGGGTGGGATGGGGTGGCGGAGGAGAGGAGGGGAAGGGAGAGAGGAGGCAGGAAAAGGAGGGAAAGGAAGGAAAATAAATAAATAAACAAAAGGAAGAAACTTCTCTGTACATTTTCCCCTCAGCTTTTTCAGAAGGTCAAAGCAATTAAGCTAACTATCCCTATTTCTTATTACTATTAAATTTCCACCCACTTCCCCGCTATCTGCAGGGATTGAAAGTGCAGGAACTCAAACGCCGCAGGAAGGCTCTTTTCCATTGCAATGTTTGCTGCACTCCCCAAAGCACTGGAAATCTACACCAAGAGACAGGTTTCTTTTTTTTTTAATCACACGGTTACTGTGGTGATACCTCAAGCACAACTCTGCCCTCGCTGGTGGCAGCATGTACCAGTAGAGCAGCTACCTCCTCTGAGGAGTCAAAAATTACACTAGTGAAGAGGAGCCCGAACTAGACTTACCCACAGCTTGCACTGTGCCATGACATCCAACAGGTACGTCCTGTCTTCAGAGTCACACTCAGGGGCTCAACCCTTGCCAGTAGCTTGAGACTACACAAAATGGAGTATTACTGGGCATTCCTCATTTTAGTGGTAGTTCTGGAAATGCTGAAAGCTTTCTGCATACAACCAGGTGAGGGAAAGGTCCTTAGTGCTACAATAATAGTCTTTAACCCAAAGACTTTACTTGGTTGGCTGATTTTTGGTGGGTTTTTTTTTTTTTTTTTTAGGCAATCATATTATCCACCTTTTCTTCTGTTCCCAACAGGGAAGGCTGTTAGTATTGCCATGTCCAAGCCCTGAGTTATGTTTGGCCCCTGCCATTGCGCACATTGTGGAGGTGGCCGCAGTACTGCCAGGAGACACAGCAACACCCACGTGCACCTGAAGGAAAATTACAATAACTACTTTCCAAAGGAATCTGCTAATCATTTTTGTTTCACCTTTTCAAATAACTGCTGGTGACTCAGGCTTGACATGGCTCCCATAATCTTCACACATAATTAAGCAATTTATACCTTGTGTTTGTGGGTAGACACTGCTGTCAACACTCAGGCCGGTTCTGGAAATGGCTGAATTGCTTTCCTGGGGAAAAAAGAACTAATAAACAACAACCACCTCTTGCTTTCTGCCACCTTTGATTAAATAATCTTAAATAACAAGGCTGTACAGTAGGGAAGTTTGCTTGTGTGGGCCATTGCTTTTGAAGCTGATGTGACAGCTTGTTGCACGACTCTCTATGCATTCTTCCATTTCATGGTGATGAATGCAAGGGATGAGTGGAGCGAGAAGTTCTTCACTTTTGTTACTCTAAATTGATAAAATAAGCTTTTTTGTCTCTGATGTTACACTGATACCAGTGTTTCACACCTTGGCAGTCTGAAAGTGGCCATAGTGTCTATAGCATGGACTGAGGAGCCCCAGAGTGGACTCCTACAAACCCAGAGTCTTGCTGCCACCGCTCCCACTGCAGCACCAGTGTCAGAGGGAGCAGGGAGAAAGTGTTGCTGCCCTCATAGGTTACCATTTGTCTGTGTTAATAGGACATTCTGAGTAATACACGTGTTATCTTCAGTTTTCTGAACTTTTCTTGCATGGACAAGGTTGGCCCAAATATATGTATTGTCAAGGAGCCCTGCAAGAGCCCAGGACATCTTGACTCTGAGAGGGAAACTTGTGCTGGGGGTTAAACAGGCTGCAGTGTCCAACCAGACATTTAGAAGAGATCCAGACTATGTAACACATGGACATAAATTAAACTGGGGAAAAAAAAAGAAGTTAGACTTGTGGAATCCTCAGTTAGAGGTGAAAAACATCGTTCTTCTCTTCCCCACAGTGAAATGGGATGGTTTCTTTCATAACTGCACCATCCAAACCACTTTTTAGACTCATGGCTTACTTCCATTATTTTAGTAAAGGTGTGTCTCATTCTGCATGTAATATTTGAAATAGGGGAGACTAGGTAGCACTTTCCAGGCTAGCTAGTCCATAACCACACAGAATGCTATAATGAAAGAGTGACTTCTCAGTCTCATGCAAAGGGAGGAGAAATTTAACACAGTTAAGAAAATGCAGATGCAACCCACTTATTGGGGGGATTTTTCCAGTTGTTGGATGCTGCAGATGCTGGAAGAGTCCCTCCAGAAAATATTGGTTTGTTCTTCATCCTGGCACATGCTGAACTCATCTGCACAAAGCAAAAGGAGACACTAGAATTAAGTCAAGGAATCAAACAGTTTTTCATAGGAAAGCTCATAGACCATTTCTCCCCCATTTTTCCCACTTTTTTTTTTCTTTTTTTCAAATGAGAAAAGCAGTTATGTTAAAAACATCATGGGGAGTAATTCTGAACTGGCAGAGAGATGGGATAGATGATTGAATAGATTCTTTCCATCTCCGCATTTTGTGATCTATGAACTCACCTTTGGGAAACTTTTCTCATTTCAGACTTGAGTTTCACTCCCCCAGGGTTGTCTGAAGAAGGTGAGATATTTAACCTAAGCAGCATTAACACTACCACTGTGTTTTGGCTTTAAAGGCTAGCAAGATGTCTCAGCCTGAAGAAGCCATCACAGCGTGACTCCTCTCTCTTTGCGTTCTTCCTGGAGGCCTCTCCGCAATAATTTCTGCTGGTGCTTCACACTGCCAGCCAGAGGTGCAGTCAGCTGGATGTGCTGTGGGGCACATGCATCCTAAGGTGAGGTGTGCTGCACCAAGTCCCTTGGGACTTCCTTTTGCTTCCTGGCTTGTTCCTCACAGGCTGAAAGCTCACACGAGGGACACCAGTTAAATATGGTATTCAGTTTTTAAGAAAAAGCCCATCTTTCTTCCCTGCAGCGGATGGTCCTCTTGCCAGGGATTGTCCAGAGAAGCCCTGCAGCTCAGTGCAGCTTCCAACGCTAGGTTGGTGCTTAGTGAGCATGGCAGTGTCCTCAGCCAGTAATCCCTTTTAATGGGGCTCATTGTAATGCAGGGGAACTGGGTGACAGGCATCCAAGTAATTGTTTTAAAATGAGGAATCTGCAGAGAAGTCCACTTGGTACCTAATGGCTCATAGTATAGCATTTTTTTTGGAGAGCAAACAGCAAATTAGGGGAGAGCCTTCAAAAATGAAAGGTGTGGAGGAAAGGACTGGAGTCGCTAAAAGCAGTCCAAAGCATTTGACCAAGCACCTGGGAATGAAGAGTGAGAATAGTTTGTAGGAGTGACAGTCTGTGCACATGTGGTGATGTGCTGATGATATTGTGAGGCTTGCAAAAGGATCAGGGAGATCCTCAGTTATAGAGCAACTGATTTTCCTCTGGCTTCATTCCCATAAAAATCACTTCTGTCACAGTACCCAGGCATTGCTCCTCCCAGGTTGGGTTCTTCTGGGTGGTTGATTTTACTCCAAGCAGCTGCATTTATAGCCAAAAGCCCATGATCCAGAATAATGTTTAATTTAGTTTACAGCTCAGAGGATGTAAGGAGGAAGTAATGTGGATATCAGTTCAGGAAAACAAAAACCAGTAACCTGGAAACAGAGACATAAGAGGACATTCACCCATTTCAGCTAGAACAGTTTACCATCACATGGTGCTAAGAGGACAGCATCAGGCTGATATCCAGTGGTCTACAGGTTTTCCTTATATTCTTATTAAACTTTCCAAATTAGACAGTGCAAACTTATGTAAATAACGTATGTAATACATAACTGTTTTTGATGTAAAAATGACTCTTGGTGCCAAGAAAAAATTAATATTTGAAAAAGAAAAACCTCAGAAAAATCTCATTGCATTTATATTTCCTTTCAGGCTGGAACATTACGGCTTGGAGAGTGGATACACTGACCTTTTGCTGGTGTATGCTTCAGCTCTTGCCACAGGCATCTGAGTGCAAGGGAGCTCAGCTGTCCTCCCCAAACCCCTCCACATGCAGACTCCTGTGATCAGGAGCCTGTGCTGGTCTTGCCACAGATTTCCTGTGCGGTCTTGGATAGGAAGGTGTCTGTGTGCCTCAGTTTTTCCATCTGTAAAATAAGAACGATGTTACACTGCTTCACCAGTGCAGCTAAATTTCTGCTTTAAAAGCACTCTGTGACCTTTGGGTGAATGGTGGTAATGAGCTGTTTGCCTTATTTATAAGTATCATTTGCTGTGCTATAAATATTTTTTTGTATTGTTCATACTGTGTTTATTTTGTGCAAGTGAATACAGTCCCAATGAAAGCAGGAGACCAAGTATTTTGCTTTCCCACGTAATTCAACCAGTGTTCCCAAATTCTGATCTCTAACACCTCGGCTATTGCAGTCCTGGGCCTCTCTTGAGCAAAAACTGCTGATCATGCCAAATTCTCTGGTGTTTTGTAATGTGGGCTAACATGGGCTGAGGTTTGGATGAGACCAATAGACTCATTTTCACTTAGGGCCTGCAGCAGCACTGAAGCTGGAGAGAACAGAAGTGAAAGGTCAGTGTTTCCCTTCCCTGAGCCACACAGCTCCTGTTTGAAAGCAAATAAAAATATAATATGACTCCTAATATTTATAAATACTTTTGATAGCTTTAGTGCCTTTCTTCCAACTTTACACCAAGAGGACATCTAGATTTTATTACTTTTGTACATTTGCATTGTTTCTTGGAAGGTTTGCTTGAAATGAAAACAACTGTAGACCTATTACTTCTCTCATTTTTCTAATTTTGCGTGTCTCAGGTTATGTGTAAAGTGTTAGCCTATATTTAGTTGGCTTTCTGAACAAAGTGGGTGAATATGACCATGCACTTTGAGAAAACAAGGTCTGAATAGACCTGGATAAGCAATTAAGTTGCCACAACTTAAGGCGTGTCTTTAGAGAATGATTAAAGTGAGCACTTAGCTTGGGTGAGCTGGGATCATGTGCACAACAAATTACTATGGCTTGGTAGATGAAGAATAAATTGTTAAATCATTTATTTGAATTTTCCATGTCCATGTCCTGAAGGACATGGCAGTATCTGCTTTCCACTTCCAAAGGGTAGTTTCAGCTGCTTTTCCAGATTTCCTTTGTAGTCGATCAGAGAGGCACACACAAGGAAAGAGCTGATCCCACTTATTTTGTGCATTCTGTTTTGGAATGGTGGAAATCAAACACTTTGTCAAACTTTGTTTGGCTAAAGTTGTTCAGATGGATCTTACATGAAATATATACAATGGTATTACTATCAGAACTTCTTTTCTTGAAGGGGTGTAGCCATTGAAGGATAGAATCCTAGAATGATTTGGGTTGGAAGGGACTTTAAGGATCATCTAGTTCCAAACTCCTTGCCATGGATAGGGCCACCTTCCACTAGACTGATTTGCTCAGAGTTCCATCCATCCAACCTGGCCTTGAACACTTCCAGGAATGGGGCATCCACAGCTTCCCTGGTAAACCTATTCCAGTGTTTTACCACCCTCACATTAAAGAATTTCAATAATAATAATAATAATAGTAATAATAATATGGGCACATATAAAACCTTGAGACAAGCTTAGCAACTCAATATACACATCAAATATCAAAAAGCTGGTGATGCAGCCAAGCCCTCAAATGCCATTACCACTACCCCATTTGTTTTGAGAGGAATTCTGCTGTGGACAACCCAATGGTCTAAAAAGGACTGTTTCTCAACAGGTATACTACTTGAGACAGTCATGTCATGTTTCTGAAGGAGCCATCCAAGCAGCACATAAGGAATTACTTATGAATTACTTCAGTACAGAAAGACAATCCACAGGAACATTCTATCTCCAGTTACTATATTGCATCACATGCTGGAACCTACACAGAAAGTCACTGAGCGATTGCTGCTTAAGCTCATATCTAGGTGTAAACTCAGTGCTGCCTTCCAAACCTTTCTCCAAGACCTGATATCCAGGTCCCTGTTAAAAAAGACACTTGATGGAATGTATTGCATGGCAGTGCCTCGTCATGGTCTAAAAAGTCTGTGGCAAGGTATACAGATCAAATCCGAGAAACAGTGACTAGCAAATAAGGGTGAATCTCCAGAAGTCTGAATCAAGCAGTCACTATAAGCATTGAATATTGCTGAGAATTTATGAAAAACATGAAAGTATACTCTGATGAGATTGCTCACCATTTGCATCTCTAATTACATGAGAAAGACTACAAAAAAAAAAAGTGTTTTTCGTTGGATCTTCTGCTACAGGTATTCATTACCATGAGAAATGTGAAGCTGCAGAAGAAGCAGAAGAAGGAAAACAAGCTGTTGTGGAATTTCTGTGAAACTTTGAATTTATTTGACTGAGGTCAGGACTGCCAGTTAACCCTTGTATCAGAAACCAACCTACCTACATTATAGTCAGCGTGCCTGACATTGCTCTTATTGGTGGTGAGGGTCTTTCATTGAAACAGAAATATAGAAGTTATTGTTACCCTGGGTGTAACAGCTCACCCTACAATAGTTGCTTTGTGATTGAAATGAGTTTTTGACCTGGCAGAGTTTATAACGAGCCAAGTTTGAGCAGTTACAGCCCCAGGTCACTTGAGCACATTACAGGGACAGAGCAGAAGAACATGATGGTGATCAAGCAGCTGGCTGGGGAAGCCCTGCTGGTGGAGTCCTCTGCACTTGCTCCTCATCAAACCTCAACAAAAGTTTACAGAGAACAAACAAGCAGTCCCTTCCTGACTGAGCATAGTATACTTTAATGTGGTAAAGAATTAGGTGGATTCATTTTCTGCTGTAATTGAAGAAAAAAAAGATACCAGGGTGGCACTTTGACAGCCATGGCCATGGAGGGAAGCTGGAACAAGCAGTCCTGAATGGAGCTCAGATCCAGTGACCTATGTGATCAGGCCATGTATCACAAGCTAAAGTGAGTCCACTAACAAAACCTTGTGACTTGTTTGCTAAAATTTTGCTGAAGGCATTTTAAAATTTGGCTAATGAAAAAGCTACATGCTGCTTTCCAGACTTGCTTAGGGAGGAAGTTTCTCTGCCCCAGAGCTCTCTTCAGAGATACTGGGAGTAACTCAAAGTATCACTACAGAACTGTTTGTCATATATGGGGCACTTCAGTTTTTTGTCCACTTTGATAGGTCTGTTCAAAATTCAGTGTGGTGCTCTCACTGAAACTACCTTTTCCTCATTTTTTCCCTACAAGAACTGCTACTTGTGTGCCAAGTCAGTTAAGGGAATGTGACAGTTCTCAGCTACAACTAGAAATCACTTATTGGACATGAACAGTAGTTTGGGTTAAATTTACTTGGAACAAGATATTTACAAAAATGTTTATCATCAATACAAAAAGAAGGCTGAAGGATTCTAAAACAATGACCACCTTAATTATTTCAAAGCTTCTAGCATATATTTTAATTTGTTATCTCTTCTGGTTTATATCCTCATGTTGGTTGATGGACCTGTATCTAATATTTAAAACGTTTATCCATATAGTTCCTCATATTTGATGTTATTTTTATTATAGTCTTCAAAATTACCTTTAATAAAGCCCCACATTTTGGTACACTGAAATTACCAAGTATATGTTCATGAGCTCTATCTCTTTAAGAGCAAATATAAAATCAAACTGGATTTTTTTTAGTGTTAGCTGTTTTCAACTTCTGAAATGAACAAGGAAAGCTTTGAAGAAATTTTTGAAGTGTTCTCTGAAATATCTCCTTACTTAAAACAAAGCCATATCACATTAGCCATTACAAAAATATTCTCCTTTGCCAAGAGACCACACGTGAAGCTTCAGGTGGGAAAAAATTAGGTTTACAAAAGAAGAAGAAAAAACTATTGGGTCTTCCAATAAAAATCGACATGGAACTGCTACTGTAGTTCCATTATAGAGACTCGTAAAAACATTTCCAGTTGCTCCCTAGTAGGTCTCATTTCCATAAGCAAAACCCCTCTTTATTTCTTCCACAGTTTCTTATAGGTCTTTAAGGAGCTATGAAAAGTCTCTTGCCAACAGGGAATTTCTTGCAGAAATAAAGTGTCTTAGGAAACATTTTTTTATAGATCTATATTAATGATTAAAGGCCTGATCCTTCAGAGCGGAGTGTTTGCAGTTTCCATTGGCTTCTGTGTGAATTACAGATGCTGGGCATCTTTTCATATCAGCTATGATATTTGAATACCTCAAGTGTTAGATGATTGTACCAGGCTTGAAGGAAACCTTAGTACTTTGCCTTCTGAACCACACAACAGACCACAGGTTCTCATATTGAAACCCATGAGTTTCAAATTCAGGATTAAGGTCCTTAAAATCATGAGACAGGCTTAAAATTCATGAGCTTTTTCAGTTTTTATGTGATTCATTACGTTGAATCTTTTTTCAAAGTCAGCTTCTTGCCTTTTAGGTTTTCTCCAGAAATCCAGGCTGGAAATGCACTTTTCTTTGGAATAGAATGGTTTACTTACCTGTCTCCTGCACCTGGGGCTAAATAAAGATGCCAAACATTTAGTGTTGCACTACAGGCCTTGATGTGGCAAAGTCATTTTCCCTCTTGCAGGTCTGGTGCCATTCTCCTGCTTGTCTGTCCCAGCACAGCCCTGTGCTTTCTCAACACTTAGCTGGGGACACAGAACCAGAAAAAAAAAATCTGTGGGAGGCAGAGCTGCAGCTGCTGGAGGAGCTTATTTTATCTGTCAGCAACTGTACATGAACCCTCTCTACTGCAGGATAAAATCTGACAGAGAGGCATAAGTCCTGACAGAGAAAGTTTTATGTACATTAAAGTCCCCATCAACCTGTCAATGCATAAATGGCCATGTGCAATGTAAGTGATGATTAAAAGTGATCCAAAAGAAAGCATTTTAAAACCAAATGAACCAACCCACTACACCAGATCTACACCAAAGCTTCTTGATAAATTAAACTGTTTTTAACTTGGAGATCAACAACAAAAGGCCTGACTGCCAAAAGGCATTTTAGACATTCAGCAGATTTCCATTTAAAACATGAGATAAGAAACAATCAAAATATAAATGATAAAGACCCCAGTCAACGGTATAAAATTTCTTGAGGAATCAAGGAGAGCGTGTCCCATTTGTGGGTTTGCTTTCAGGGTCTTTTTCCTCTCTGGCAAAACCAGTTTAGAGTTGGAATGGCCACATTCAGCCTACAGGCCAATAGCGGCTCCCCTTGGAAGGATATTTATTATTCCTGCTGCCTTTAATTGCCTGGTTAATCTGTGTAACCAAGTACTGTAATCCGTGTAATCCCATGGCCTTTATATTTCGCTTGTCTTTTGTTGACCAGACAGGTATTTGTTATGCTGCTGCTTGTGCTCTTCCCTCCACACAGGCTGTCAGCTCTTCACACACAAGGATTTCCCATCTCACTCAGTGTTTATACAGAGCTGGCACAACTGGCCTGAAGCTTGCAAGGGCTACCAGATAAAGCAAATAAATACCCTTGAAGCTACCCTAGTGATTTGCTGAGGTTTATTTGTCTCTTTATACCATTGAAGCTGGCAGAGGGCAAGGGAATGAGAAGAAAAACTACATTTTCCTTAAAAAAAAATAATAGAGAATCAGGTGTTGTGGGGAACCAAGCTCCATCCATAGTGTTCACAGACCTCTGGGTAATCACCTTCTGGGGGGGTACCAGAAACAAACTCTGATTTTTCAAAGATGAAAGTCAGCTCAATGTATTCTGTCAGGCAATGACAATTAAGTCAGTAATATTTTCTCAGAACCTTTCCATCAATATAAGGTACTCCTTTAATTGTGTCACTCAAATAACATTGCAGTTGTGGGTCAAAAATGTAATTCTTAATTTTCCTGCATTTCCATGCCACTGAGGTTAACAGATGTACCTACTCCAGTGATATGTCCATATGAATGTCTGCTCTAGACCTACACACTGAATAAATGACTGAGGATATTTGTCAAGCTGCCCCTGGGAGTGGCCTCATATTTTTTGTATAAGCTTCAGATAAAAGTCTAAACATCTGGATACTTATAAAACTCATCTAAAACTCCTGGATGTTGAGTCTTTTCTCTCATTCATTTGGACTGAAATTGTCAGTGGGCACAGACGTGTTGTAATGTGAGGCATAATCAGCCAGTGGACAGAAATAGGAATCAGATGTCTTTCAAATAAAACTCGCCTCTCCACCAGCAATCCTCCAGTGAATCTCACACACCTGTGGATGAGGGTTACACTGCTGTTACTGCCATTTAGAACTCTTTTAATGCTGGATGTGTTTTTTAAAAGACAGCTCTCACAGCTTATAAAGCAAGGTTTTGGCTTCGGCTAATGAAAAGCATTAGCGTACTGTGGGAGGTGCAGGGAGAGAAAGATTATAATTAAATCTCTCCACTCCTCTCCTGTCTCTAAGGGCTTGGATAAGAAACAGTTCTGCTGGGCAGCTGAATTTTAGCTAAATAAGATAGCTGGGGGAGGGAGCCTTCTTGGTGGTTTCATATATGCTTACACATGTGGTAGGGCCAGGGAACATTTTTGATGAAAATAAAATTGTTCTGGGCTCAATCCAGCTGAAAATACCGGCAGCTTGCCGGGCCCTGCAACTTTCATAAGGTTGCAGATCCTGGCTCCTAGCAGGAAGTTTGGCCCAGCCACTGTAGAGGGCCCAGCAAGCAAAACAATAGCTTTATGCCTGAAAAGTGCTCATCAAGTGGGGAGAGCAGGAGGGCGTGCGCCAACACGCTCCCTCTGTCCCAATGCTGCCAAGGCTGGGCTCCTTCTTGTGCCTGCAATCCCCCTTGCCCCACAGCCTGTGAGCACAGCCAAGAAGTTACACAGGAGCCCAGAGCTGGAGGCTGTGGCTCCTCTGCTCACAAAAAAGGGCTGGTGAGCCTTGGCATCTCGTAGGCTGTTGGTGATGACCAGTAATGGTCTGCTGCAGGGTGAACACGGCTCTCCTCTCATCCTCCTGTGTGTTCCTTTTACTATCAGCCTCTCCTGAGTTTGATTTGGTCTTGAAGAGCAAGTGTTTGTTGAAATGATTTACGATGTACATGAATTTATATAGCACCCTTTAAGTACATCACAAGCGGGTCTTTATAAGAACTAAGTTTGAAACAATGTAGGTGCAACATGCCAAAAAAATACAGCTATTGAAAACAGAAGACTAAAAGACTCCAAACAACATTTTAAAACTTCTGAAGGAATTTGATGTAAAACCTTTTCTTGGAGTATAGGGGAATGTTGGATTCATGGTTTTGTATTGCTGGGAGGTGTGTTCAATACACTCTTAGGTTGAGAATGGAGACTGAGCCTATGTTGGGCAAAAAAACCCCAAAAAATCCGAGTTCCTAACCTTAAATCAGATATTAGAGACATGGGCAACAAAAATGTTTTAAATTTAATGCTACAGAAGTAATTTCTGCAGCTGTTTGGAGTAGACTCAGCTCTGCATCATCTCAGTGTTTGCATCTCGTTACCCTAAAATCTCTGGTGGTCCAGAACTTCTTACAACATGACAAGATGGCCTGTTCCAGGACCAGAAACAGGGGCCACATGAGCAGGGTCAGTTCACCTTTCTGACATACAATCAAATGCAGCTGCAAAATTTTAAGTTTCTTTTAAAAGGGAAAAAGACAAGTTTCTACTGAAACACAACCCTGATCCTGGCAAATCTGCACCTTTCTCAGGATTATACTGCTCTGGAGGAGTGGAAAGGCCCATAGCAACACTGATTTCCACCGATAGAAAGGGTTTTGTTTTTTTCAAAAAGTTGTTGGTTTTTTCCAAAAACATTCCTTACTAGAAATATTCAAAAGCACAGAAAACATGGGCTAAAGTGAAAAATAATGTTGAAGTAAAACCAAGCTGCTAGTGCCCCTTGTCATCTCTTTAATCACTGATAAGCCCTTGCCCCCACAGACATTTAACGTAATTTAAACCAGCAGTAATTAGTCCCCATCCAAAAGAGAACTTTTAAATAAACATCAACCCACCATGAGGACTGACACCCTAAGATGCTACACACACACTTGCATGCTGTACTGACTGAAGCCTTCATTTTCCCCTCCCTGTAGGGGAACAGCTCTTTTTCCTGTGGCCATGGAGTTAACCTGAAAATTTGCCTGCCACTCATGTTTTTTCTTGTCTAGCAAAACTTTCTCAAATATTTCAGCTGTGGTTGGATAGCAGGCCTGATTCTGTACTTGGGAAGTGACTGAAAATTTTGGTCTTTATTTCAGTGTATTCAGGTTTAGATCTTGCCAAGCAGCATAAATCTAGTAAGTATATATGTGTGTGACCTTTGCTTTCAGAGTTTCTCAGCATCTTGGACTACCAGGTCAGTCTCTCTTTAGAAGCACATATTTGAAGAGAATGTAAATACCCTTTATATAGGCATGTGTATACACACACTCCATGCATGCATATATATATATATATATATATATATATATATATATATATTTTTTTTTTTTTTATTATTTATTTATTTATTTATTTATTTATTTATAATAATATTACTTTATTACCAGAATTGTGCAAACCTGTTACCTGATCTAAATACAAGCCAATGTTACTTTAATGATGGAAATCTTTGCTTTTCACAGCAGTTGTCTTTGTTGAATTAAACAAAGACAACACTTTTATCAGAAATATACCTAGACATGTAATCCAAATGACACAGAGCCCTGTGAAGTACAGAGAGATATTTTACTTTCAGTTATACCAATGTAACTTCTGCTCAAGATGAAAGACATCCCTCTGATCTTACAGCAGGAAGATGTACCTCTAAGCAAAAGACATAAAAGACCTGTCAGACTTGTGCTCCTCAGTGGGATTTATATCTCTGTAAGTGGGCCTGTTTGGGTTGAAGATGTTTGTATATTCATTATGGGAGCTTTTCTTCTTCCCCTAAGTGCAACAAATGCATACAGACACAACTGCATTACATATAAAAACATAATAAATAAAATGCTTTCCTTGTGAATGTGCAGTAGAACTCTAACGCATAATTTTATGAGAGAGTATTTTTGCATAATCTGATTCTTACATTATAACATGTTTCAAATATAGTATAATGCTCTCTCATTTTGAAGTGGTAGCCTGCATAGAACAATGTCTCATGGGATAAGCCAAGAGCCCCTTGCTCTTGCAAACACACGCTAAAAACAGGCTAGAGCTCTCAGAAGAAATGCACTGAATGGGTTTTGACCAGGGGCTCACTGGTCTGGATAGCATTCCATAGGACCTTGGGAGAATTGACTGGGAACGACCCAGGACCAATGTCCCGGCCGTCCATAGATCCCTGGAAGAGCCATCTTCTCTGAAAGCCACATTGCAGCTTGACCCATAATGGATAGGAGTTATGTACAATGAGCTCCTCTTGTATAAATGGCACCTCCACACCAAATCTGTGATGTGCTTTCCAGGGCAGTGATGATTAATTTTAAATAAATACTGTGGGAAGGCCACATCTCCCTCCATGTCCTGTTCAGCTGCTGCTTTCTGCTGAAGTGCCAGTCTTTGTGCATCCTGCTGAGAAGCAACATGTTATTCCAGATAGTCCTGTGAGGGCTCTGAGAGTCACTCTGCCTTGGACCAGGGCAGTTGGCAGTATTTCAGACCACCTAAAAGCTGCCACATGATGGAGTCAGGACCATTTGCAAAAAGCTGTGGGCGCAATTCCTTGAGACAAGGGAACAATGTGAGCAGGGAGGGAACAAGGGAGGGGGGCAGCGAGGCAGTGGGGACACCACGTGCTTGGTGTAAGTCCGGGGTAGAAGGGACACATCTGCGCACAGAAATGAAGTCAATAAAATTGTAGTGTCTCAGGAAGCCTCTTGGAATAGGCACAGTAATCCTTGCTGTATGTATGTCTAGAAATGCGTGTCACAGCATCAGTGACAGACTTCCACAGAGAAGCAAAAGGGATTGCTTCTTCCATCTTAAAAATAATTTCCTTATTGTAATGATGGTACACAATGACGCTGTTCTCTCAGTATTTAGGTACTGAATTCCCCTTTTTTAGAAGGGACTTAAACTTGAATGACCTGTGGACCTACCATCCGTGTACTGAGCCCTCTTTGTTATTTGTGCTTTTCGGAGAGATTATGCTCTCATGATTTATATAAAGAGTCTGCCGTCTTAGAGAGGATTTCATATGACCCCATGATCCCATTACTTAAGTACTAAGATCCTTCTTGTTAGAGGTTACTTTAACCACCATTTAAACACTCAGCTCCCCACAATAGGGCTTTACCCACCAGTGTCAATAAAGTTAGCTTTTGTTCAAGTGCTCTTCCTCTGCAATTAAATCACACTTGAATGGCAACAATCCTATTTTTTATAGCATGGCCTCAGTCTGGCTGCATCCACCCATGCCAGTGGCGTGTTAAGCAAAATCCAAACCCAAGAGTGGATGTGGATGTGGATGTGGACTATGGGTTGTGCAGCCATGACTGTGGCTCTGAGCCCCGCCAGTCAGCACAAGAGTGCAAGGACTGAGCATGGAATGGTGATGGCATCCTACAGGACTGTGATAAACTCCTTAAATAACACATGCTCAGGCAAACCCCCAAATCATTGCCACAGCAAACTGACATGATGAAAAGAACTAACTTTCAAACTACCACCATGTCCTTGCCTTTTTGTCTCAAGCTTTTCACCTTTGTGAACCATGTGCTTTGTAGGCAGTTATGCTGGTAGCATAAGATTAAAAGATTTATTTTAGCATGTTTAGGTAAAGAATGCTTAATAGGACTCACAGAAAATAAATGCTAGGAGAGTTGTAATAATAAGTAGAGAGGGACTCTTGCAAATTTCAGGATCTGAAAGAAAAGCCAGGAAAAAGCATAGTGAGGAATAATGCTTTTTAGAAGACAAGCACTGCATGGACCAGAGCATTTCAATTCCACAGACAAGAGACAGAAGGAGAAAGGTAGCTAGGTATAAAAGAACTACAGTGACAGTATATAAGATGTGGCATGAAAAAGATGATGCAGACACGAATATGGCAATGTGGAAAAGTAATACAGAAAGTTAAGGCATAGGGAAATAAATGAGTCCATTAAATATCTGTCTTTCCATTGTAGAACTGTAGGTGGATCATGAAAGGAGAAGAGGACAATGCGGAATTCCTATAGGAATTTCATAGTGTAGAGATGGCAAAAATTCTTTTAAAGATGCAGCCAGTGATGTTCGAAATAAACCATTTCTTGAGACACTTCACAAGCAGCTGAAGGAGCTAGGTGCTGCTCAAAGGAGTATTACAGAGCAACACACATACAGAGGCTGTTAAAAATCACCTGTTCCAGAGGAATATATATCTGAGGGGACCTTTGGCTTAGTGGTCTGATATTTAGGAGATGCTTAATAGATTTAGTCTATCAGGATAATTTCAGATAACTGAGATATTGACTCTGTGCCAGGATTCATGAAGGCGAATGGGTAGCTCTAAACAAAAGTAATGAGAGGTTCTCTCATCAGACAGAAATTTTAAGGAAAAAAAAATAGAGTAAACTAAATGTAAATGATCAATATAGGAGGCAGAATAGAAGTCTTTCCTAGTTAGCTTGCTATTCTGTTCTTCAAATTGCTCTTGATTGATGACTTAAAAAACCCACAATAGATTGAGGAAATTACTTTATTTGACCCCACAGAAATATTTTATTTGGTATTCAAGTATAAAATGTTCTTACAATAAAGCTGAAGAAAATTTTGAAATGAAACATTTCAGACTAAAACATTCAAATACTTAGCTTTTAAAATGTCAACTCAATACTTTTCAGCTGTTTTTTAGGTTCTCCTTGTACCCCTACATATATGAAAACACATGTTTTCAGCTGCAATAATTTCAGACATGCAACAGTATTTCAGAAAATTTATTGGTCTGTTTCAATTTGCATTTTTCAATCAGTAAAAGGAAATTTAAAAAAACTTTTCACTCAAATGTAACAAGGAAATTATAGATGAGAAAATATTGCCAATCAATATGGTTGGAAATACAGATATAATTTTACATTTGTACATAGCTGCAGGAACACAGATGTTGGAACCTTATGTACAGTTCTGGTCATCCCATAGTTATAAAAATATGTTGAAAAACTGAAGAAGATATTAAAAAATGAGCCAGGAAAAATATTTCAGTGCAGGGAAAAAAATTCTGCATAGTGCAAGACCTCAGAATCTGTTCAAAAAAGAGGATGAATAAGCAACTTGAATGTGCCACATATTCTTTCATCACAAGATATTCTGGGACTAAAGTGAAGAAAAGTACAACTGAAGAAAATGTTTTGGATAGCCAAAGCAATTTATTGTCCCAAAAGTCTTCCCTTCAAGGTTAGATGTATATATGGAAGACTGTGATTCAGAGAAACTCAAGGTAGAAAACGTGATATGGAACAAATTCAATTTAAAACAAACAAACACACACAAAAAAACCCCAAACACAAACAAATCTGAACAGAATCATGGCCTATTTTATCCTGGGAAATCAATCCTGATGATCTAATAGCCTTTCTGGGCACATCTGTATGACTTTCTGACTCTGTTTCTATGGATAACACTCTGTGGAGCAGACCCAAGTCTTCCTGTACGTCCAACTCACCTTTCTTGGCAGACCACTGAGAGGAGAGAGAGTTGTGCAGCTATTGCCAAAGCTAATAAGAAGCGTACCAGAGACAAGACAAAGCCCTGCTTGCAGAGAGGTTTAAGCTGAAGTGATGTCTATCTTCAAGCAAACAGTGAAGTCATGAAGCCCATTCTGCCTTAGGTTCCTCACTGCTCTTGCATGGTGATAAATGATGGGTGAATTCAGGGCTGCTCTTGCCCTCCCTATGCACATCTGCGCCTTCTCATTTCCAATGCTTCATGGCATTGAGGAGACAGAAGTTCTGTAACACTCCTGTTCTCCCTTCTATAACAAAGCCATTAAGACCTCATTTAAATCTGTATCTCTCCACTGATTCTTAAAGGTTTTATTCAGTGTGTTTGAAATTCACCCACAGTGGTTTGCTGTACCCAGAGCTCCCAGCCCACCTTGAGTTACTGTCTTCAGAGAGGCCTGAGCCCTCAAAATGTTTTATTTCCTACCCCTATGCTTCTTAACTTGGAGTCTTCAACATCTTTTATACAAACTGACAATGCAAAAAAGGATTTGAGGATCATGTCTAAAATTATTTGGAATTTTACTCTCATAAATCCTTATCTGTTGCAGGACTGGAATTTTCCTTTTCCCAAGAAAGTAAACAAACCTCATTTCTTTTTAGAAGTCCAAATATCCCAGAAAGCTAATTGCAAAATAATACTGACTGTACAGACACCTGTGCAAAGTGCTCCTGACTGTCAGCTAACATGAAAATTCAGATAATCAACACCATTAAAATCAATAGGAAAACTTGCTTTCTGGGAAAGTGAAGTTTGTAGGACCCAATCCACTGCAAAATTTCTTTGTTCCCAGAGACATTTTGTGCTTCATCAAGTAAAAAAAGTCATCATATTTCAAGGTGAAATTTTGCAGGCCATTGATCTAGAATGTGAGCTAGTTCCTTTGGGTATTTTGGAAAATCAGAAACAACATATTTATTTAATTTAGAAAAATTACTTCCGTCCAAGGCTGTTTTTCAAGAAATATTCATGACAGCCAAGCTTGCAAACTTGCTGCACATACATGCCAGGCATAACATAAAGAAAAATAGCTCAACACTTTGTGAAATCTCGCTGAAAAAGAATTGCATATTGGATTGTAACAGATCTTAGAAGAGCTTCCAATGTCCTGGAAAAATAATCATAGTTTTAAAGGGCTAGTAAATCTTCACATGGTAGTTAGCAAATGTTTCAATAAACTGTAAAGATTCCTTCTAATGATTTTCATACTTAGTCACTGAATGATTAACCATGTTGCTTTTCCTAAAGTTTACATAAAATAATAAGAAATAGACTTTCCAAAATAGTAAGGCATTGTGATTCTTATGCCAATAGGAAAAGCAAAGGACATTAAAAATTAAAGATGACATCTCAAATCTGGATTTTGACCCTAGCTACGTAATTTTCATGCTTCTGGAATGTCTTGATCCCCTGAGCAAAATGGACAAGACCATTCTCCAAAAGCTGAGGGTACACCTGACCTAAATTGTTTCAGACTACAAATTTAGGGAGCAGAAACTAAAGTTGGCTTAGTTATTGAATTTGTTTGTGTTGTTACATAAGGCATGGTACACTTTGCAGAAATAACTGCTGAAATAACTAAGTGAATTGTGAGCAAAGTGTAGTCCAAAAGAAAGAGGGTTTGGCTGTGTTACCTGGTTTAAAGGAGCTTAAAATTTCTCTTCCATGCTTTATTATTTTCTCCTTTATGTTTTCTAAGTATATAACAAACTTAAAATTTGATAAAGGTTGGGGTTTTTGTCTAAAAAAGTAAATATTTTGTAATAAAACCCTCTGAATGTTGGTGTGTGTGTGAGAGAGGTTGTGTGTTGTATTTGTTTTGTGGGTTTTTTGTCCTGAAAAACATAAAGATAGAACATGCAGAAAATACTCAGATGGAAACCAAATTTTGCTACCAGTCAGAAACTGGTACTTCTGGTACCAGTCAGAAACTCACTTCTACTTCCCTGGAAACAGAAGATTAAAGGTTCATTTTGCCCTGAACCAGGCATCCTGTACCAAATATCAAAGAGCAAACAAATAGCAATTCTTCACTAGAGTACTGTCTAGTAGTCATGGCTCAGAGACTTTCTCTGCCAGGGTTGGTGTCTTTGTATGTAGTAGCACACACAGGATTCATCCCCCAAAGCTTTACTGTCATCTTGTTTGAAGGACATCCTCAGCATAAGCACAGGTGCAAGAGCTTCCTTTTGCTCACTCTCAGCCTGACATCTGCTAGATGTTCTTGTCCTGTGTGAAAGTGAGAAGGTTTTATTCACCTTCCCAACTCTGTCACTCAGCATTTTAATTCAAAACTCTGAAGTCTTCTTGGTGTAGACCAGAACAGAATAATTTTTGGACAGTAAAATTAAATGTTATATTTACATTTAAGTGCCAAACTTTGAATAAGATTCTTGTGAAACATTTCCCTTTTGTAAAATCAAGGAAACCTTTTTTTGACAAAAAAACCTGTCTTCTGGAAAATAATCAAGCTTCTCTGAGTGTTATGCTACATTTTTGGCTAAAGAACCTGAGTAAGGGTTCTTTATTTTTATTTTAATACAAGGTGTCAAAATTAATTATAAGAAATTTCACTGACATAAAGGAAAATATTTGGGCCAGGGCACTCATTGTTATAAAGACTATTACCAGAATTTTCATGCTGCAGCCATAACCACATATTCATGTAGACTAACTAAATAAAATACAGATTTCAAGCAAGCAAGGGTAGAATTTTTGGCTAATACTCACAAGGCAATATCTTTCGTGAAGTTTGACTTTTATCAGTTCATGTTGTTCAGCTTTGACTACAGATATTTTGGACTCTTAACAATCTGTTCATTTAAAGAAGTTGACTCAGAAATGAGGGAGGCCAGAGGCCTGCCAGAGATTATGCCATCCTTCTTATGGAGCAGTCTCAAGAAACAAATGGCAAAAAGGCAATTCTGTGTTTAGTGTCTGTATCATGCCTATGCCCCAGTTCAGCTGCCTAGCTCCTGCAGAAGACTCTGTTGCTCAGACATATTTTCCCCTTTATAAATCCGTGCTGACTTCTCCCAGTCACCGACTTGTCCTTAATATGTTTGGAAATGGTTTTGTTCTATCACTTTCCTAATGATTGTGTTGAGGCTAAGTGGCTTTTAGTTCCCTGGATCCTCCTTCATGTCATTCTGGAAGACAAGAGAGAAATTTGCTTTTCTCCAGTCCTGAGGAGTCTCTTGAGACATGCATGACTTATCCAAGACCACTAGGAGTGAACTCACAATGGCAACCACAGTTCCCCCCATGGTGTAGGTTGCCAGGTCCATGAGCACGGGTACATTTGGTTTGTTTAAATATTCCCTAACCTCGTCCTTTTCCACTAAGGGAAGTTCTGCCCTGTTCCCACCTTTTCCACCAGTTTCAGGAAATTGAAATTGAGACTGGGATTCCTGACGGTATATCTTATCAGTAAAGACAAGGAGGAGAGATTGAAGTACCTTGGTCTTTTTCCATGTCCTTTGCCACCAGGTCTCCTGCCTTACTCTTCAGGAGGCCCACATTTTCCCTGGACTTCCTTTTGCTTTTGCTGCTGGGAAGCTTTTCCTCATCACCTTTCAGGTAGGCTCCGGCTTTCCCAACCGTGGTGCTGCATGCTTTGGAAGTATCACTGTGGTCCTCCTAGGTCATCTCTCTCTGCTTCTACTTCTTTAATTGAAGTTTAAAATGTTGAGCTTTTTAGAAAAGATAGCAGAAAACATTCCAGAGAGGGAAGAATAAGCCTGAAAAACTTATGGTAACTCACATTGCTGAAGAGGCACATGGATCACATTTCCTGAGTGTTGATGGCTCCTGTCATGTACCATGTTGTCCAGCTGAGGAGTGACAAAGATAGAAAAAACCAAAGCCTGATTTTAGCCCAGAAACATAATTCAAAGATGTCTCTGTATGCAGGCTTGGAGACTGCAAAGGCTCCAAGGCTTCACTAAAACAATGGCCTGATCTGAAATAATACATGTGTGATATGTCAAACACAAGATCATGAAACCTTATCATCTTTTAGAGGGATATGGGCTGGGAAATGTGCAATATTCCTGAAAGGATTGGCATTAAAAGTGACACCCATTATTGTGACTTTTGCTCATGAATATGGCAAGAATTTATCATAACATGTATTGTTAGGCATGTAAGCTATTTAGCAGGAAAATTTAAGTTTTTGTTTTTCTTCTTGGAAGAAGGAAATTCAACATGTGAATACTGAATATTGGGTTGTTCTCCTTCAAGATGCTGAATAAAGAAAGGATATAAAGAGGATAAATTGAGACTTTTTTTTCCACTTTTTTTTTAATAAATCCTTGTTTCAATGGATTTCAACTTAATTATTTTTCAGAAATATTCAAGAGGCAGATACAGTGCGCTTAACTGTCTAAAATAGTTGATGATTTCTTGAAGCACAAACCTTGGAGGGTGTAGACACTGCTTAAATCTTTCTCAAGGTTTGGGGCCAGGGCTTGAGCCAGGTGTCTGAACCCCTGGCTAAGCAGCTGCACCAAGAGGTGCTTCTACAGGAGTTCTCCTGTTCCTCTTTGGAGGGAAGTTTGGTCTGGATCTTCTGAACAGGATGAACAGGAGTTTTTCAGGAAAGGTCTAGTTGCAGCAAACATTTTCTTGTTTCAGCAAATAGTAATTTTCCAATTTAAAACACGTGCTGTGGACTAAGTTTCCTGCCTTGCTCCAAGGCTGGGTGTCTTCAGAGTCTGGGGGTGTTCAGGAAGGTGGAAGGTGCTTCACACAAGGGGCAGAGGGTTCATCATCTCATGTGGCTACACAGCAAACACAGGAGATGCAACAACAGGAATGAGCCTATGCCAGGGCTGTTTTATAGTCATCCAGAACTGACCACAGCTTGTTGCTTAATGCAGCAGTTTCGTTTGGGGAAGGCTGTTGGTCTCTTTAGGTTGTTTTCCTGTCCTGAAGGACACAGCATTTTCCAGCTCAGGAGAGATTGATAAGAGACTGAGCGAGCCAAGCTACAACCCCGCAAAGAGGACTTTCTGAATTTGCCATCTTTTCAGAACAGAGAGAAGTTTTATTGTTTAATATTATCCATTTTCTCGGCTTGTGAATACTTTGTTTCTTAAATAAACAGGTTTTTTCCACTGTTCTCCAAGGAAATCTTGTTCCCAAACTAGTTGGGGGAGGGGCCACTTGAATCTGCTTTCTAGAGGGACCCCTTTGGAAGTTGCCTCCCAAATTTGCCCTAAACCAGGACAGAAGGCTTGGGGAAACTAAGGATGGGAATATGGGAGTCTGGTGAAACTTCTCCAGAAAAATAGTTGTCTATCCAAAGGATTAAGTGAAAGTTGGCTTTTCTACAAAAGCCCAGGTCTGGACATGTGCATGCTGATGGAATAGCAAATTCCTGTTTTGCAATTACAGCCAGAAAGAGAAATGTTTTCCATTTGCTGCCTCTCCTCCCACTTGCCCAGTGTTGGATAAGGGTGTTATTCAGTTCAGCCAGAGAGATGGAAGCTTGGGGGATAACAGGAGTTTCAGGGACAAAGAGACAGGAGTATGAGGAGAAAAGGGAAAAGAGGGGGAGGAGGAGGTAAGAGTCCTGGCACAAATATATATATGCATTCAAACTGTTGCAAAACTAGATCTTGTGAGAATATAAACCTTGTGTTATGGAAATGCAGGTTCTGGTATGATTATTTCTCCTGCCTGTGAAGCTAGGAGGTCAAAACAGGGAAAGGATAATTCTGAGCAGCAGATGTGGGGGCTGGCCAGGCACTGGTACACCCACACACACTGGGTAGGAGGCCTGGGCCTGTGGCAGAATCAGAGCCCTGGCCAACTTTCCTTTTTTTTTTTCCCTTGTCACAAGAAAAAGCATGAGGTTAAGCTGACCAGAGAAAGCAAAGCTACCACAGCCTTTTGTGGCCAGTAAAGCCAAGTACAGACTGTCATTGTCAGGCTGTGTAACACAGTCCACTTTTGTTGTTTACTTGCAGCAGCGGGTGAAAGGAACTGCTCTGTTTGGTGATGAGGAGCCAGGAGAAGGGTTGCTGTGGGAGGAGGCTCTGCTGTCTTCCTGAGGTTTCACTTTTGATTTTCAGCTGAGCTGGAAACATGATTCAATTTTGTTATTTTCTTTCAGTGCCTGGACCCGAGGCGAGATCCTCAGCTGGGATAAATCAGCTCCGCTTCCCTGTGGCCAAGGGAGGTAGGAAGGTGCACAGTGGTTCTGGACACAACCTGCCTTGTTTGGAGACTGGACCTCTTCTTTTCCCTGGTAAAATTGAGACCACCATTTTTATGTGCTCAATCACGAAGTAGGGAACATTTTTCAAAAGCACAATTTCCCAATGACCCAGAGTGCCTTTAAATAAAGAAGTGCTATTGGGCTTCAGCAGTGTGAAAGGAGCAGTTGAAATCCCTGTCTTGCCCAGCTGTTAAACCTGTGTTTGATTTCTGAAAAACCTATAGAGAAAAAGGGTTAAAGGAGACCATACAAGAAGTAGAAGAAATAAATTGAATGCACATGTGCAATCATTATTCATACTAACGTTCCTTGTATTACTTCATAACACAGCTGTATACACAAAAAAAACCAGTCCAGTTTGGTTTCTTCCTATTTGAATCTTATTAATTTCTGTTTAATGGAACACAAATGTTTGTGCTCTTCATTTTGACGAATGCAGCCTCGTGGTGTATTTGTTAGGCATTAGCTAGCACGGTTGTGACCATCTAATACAAATGTCTCTGGGCCTTTCATGCCTCCTGACAGGACATCTTTTGAGCATGACAGTTGCCATGGGGACGGGTGCAATGCCTATTTGGAAGGAAAATTGGGAGCAATGCTCATTACGTCAAAAACTACATTGGGGAGGGAGGGAAGGAGAATGTTTGCTTCTTGTGCTGACACTTAGCTGCTTGTTTTACCCACCACCCACACACTTCCATCAAACAATATCTCTTTCAAACGCAGAAGTCAAAGTTTGCATCTCCTATCGTTCCAGCTGGAACAGGCAAGGGCTGTGTGAAATGAATATCATCGTGCTCAGGGCCGGGGCACTGCCTGGCTGGCTCTATCTGTCACTCCGTAACGCAGCAACACTGAGCCCTCTCAGCTTTCCCCTCCTCCCAGCCTCGGCCAAAGGCTTTTCTGAGCTCCCTGGGGCATGGCGGGGACACCAGGGGGGCGTGGGGAGGGGGCAGCTGGGGAAGTGTAACCAGTTTACTCAAAAACATCAGATTTATTGTGGGTTTACTCTGGTGAGAGAAGGATATGTGTCTGTGTGTATCATAATTTCCAGAGATAGGGAAGGTGGCAATAAAAAATACAAAGATCGTCGTATCCTCCCCATCCCCCCAGGACGCTGTGAGAAGTCAAGGGAAAAATACCCCTTTTTGTACAAAAAGTCCAGAGCTTGCTCTTTCCATATATTCCTTAAGTCTGCAAATTTCTTTCATTGGAAATTAGCCATTGTTATATTTTTCACGGACTTGTTCTGTTGACTTAGACTTTCAAAAAACCCCTAAACCCACACTGAGAAAACCCCCAAACCCCACAAAAACTGGACACCAGCCAAATAGTTGAAGGTAGAGATGGGACAGACTCACCATGAGGTCCAGGTTTGAACAGGAGTTGTTTTCAAAGTGCTCAAATGTCTGACTTTGGGTGCTGGTGTAATATAAAAAAATCATCTTGGTGAAATACAGGATTCAGTGCATCAGCACCTTGCTGATGCCTGTGGTGTGAATTGTCAGGATGGGAGGGATGCTTAGTCCCTGAAATACCTGCATCTTGAAGGATTTGCCTTAAGGTCCTGCTTGGCTTTCTGTGTTTTACAGGGGCCAGGTGTTCATCGCAGCACCCAGGGGGTTGCATTTCTCCCGCCCTCGGGATCATACAGGCAATCCAGAACCTATTTAGTCCATGCTCTAGACTTCTTAGGATTACAACTTCCATAGTATCTGGGCAAATACAAATTATCTCCCACATGGAGCAGGGACAGGATGGTGGAGTTGGAGTTGGCCTCTACTTTGGAGTTGGCCTTTACTTTGTAGATTCACTCTGTGTATGTGTGTGTCTGACCTTGGGGTTATTTCATGCTGTCAGAGCACTTCTCTATTCTCTTCACCATAGGATTGCAAGCATGAAACGTGACGCAGAGAAAGAGGCACCTTTGACACACTTGCAAGTTTCCTGGCCATCATCAGTCTGTAGGAATTCTTGCTAGGTACTCCATACCAGAGAGGCTCCTTGACCAGCTCCCTAACTGAAGGCAGCAATTAATTTCTAAGGTTCTATTTACATTTTAAAAAGTCCCAAACTACCAAACCTCAACCCTCCCCTCCTAGAAATTAATGCCATTCTGTGCAGCTGTAACAATTCTCTCTTCCACCCCCTCCCTGCTCAGTTGTGCATTGACAGCTGCCTTTACACTTGAACTTTCTCTACTCCTGCACAGCCTGCTATCATTTAAACTGCTTGACTAATGTCACATCACCTTGTAATTGCAGCAGCAGCAGATGTTATCTTGTCTGGTGAGAGAGGTTTCCAGGTCTGAATGCCAGAGTTGCAGTGGGATCTCACGCATTTCCCATGGAGTCATAAAGGTGATTTTGCATAGGGGTGACAGTGAGAGTCCCAGGTAGTGCCCGGACCTTGGCACTCTCCTCTCTCCCCTCTGTATCTTTTTGGGGCATTCACTAAAGCCAGGAGGCCATGTCTGAAAGGAGCAGGAGGTTGCCTCTCCCACATCATGCCCACCATTTGATGACCACTTGTGGAAGGCTCATTTAGCACCGTTGGAGGACTCCTCCTGTTCATTAGGGTGACATGTGTGAAAGTCCAGCTTCTCTTAGCTTTCCTGCAAAGCCAGCTGCTGGCCTCCAGATTAAGAAATGACAAAATTTTCTAGAATATTATTTTGTCTAAATACTGATGTGTTTTACATGTCTTTTTTACATTGTCTGCTGCATCAAAATCTGGAATCAATTCCATATTTATTCTCATAAAAATTATATAAATGCATATTTTCTCTTTAAGACAGTTTTCCTATCAGCAGACACAGCTAAAAAGAATTAAAACACATGAAAATTAGCATTGCAACAAGTTTCAGAGTTAACCTGTGGTATCAGTTTGCCTATGGCAAACATGAAGCAATTGAATGAATTTAACCGTCCCTGCCTAGTCATATCCTCCATCACCATAATTTATCTGTCCATCTGATCATTTTGTTTTGTTCAAACTTTAGGCCCAGTTCTTTCTGCAGATTTAAGCATGCAATGACATGCACAAGTCTCTTAGGTTTAGTGGGAACTATGTTTCTGAAGAAAGAGCTCTAGATCAAAAGCCTATATGTTTTCACAAACTTGCATGAAAACTACTCTGCAGAAGAGTAGTCTATAATAGACCAGTGTGAATTTATTCTCAGTCTTGCTTTTTGTACTGTCTGAAGGTATAATTTTCATAAAAATTTAAACTTAGTTGTAAAAACCTAGATTTTTATAATATCTGATGTAAGTTACCAGTTTATCACTTTTACAATGAAAGTAGTATTTTCAGAGCTTCTAGAACTTCTTTATTCAGTTTTAAAGGGACTTAAAGTTTAAGTTTTAATTTCTTTTTATTTTTATGCAATGTTCTGGCATTTATGCCAGTGTCAAAATTAAAGCAGGAGACACTTTGAAATAAAAAAGAAAATAAAAATTTAAACTTGCTAAATGACACTTACCTCTCTTGCCTCTGTGATTTTTAAATGTAATTTAAATAAGAGTACTTAAGAGAAGCAGTTGCATGCTGTCATTGATTACACATTGTATAATACTGTGAAAAAGTAGAATAAAAGTTAAAACCATATTACATTAACTAAAAGAAAATAAATTTTAAAAAATTCTGAAATGAACTTTCAAAAATCACTAGATATTTCCAGTTTCCACTACACTGAAATTTTCATCTGTATATAGTGATGTTCTAATTCTCTGACAATCTCAATAGATGTTAAGAATCTCAGAGCAGGAAAATATGTCTTTTCAAAAGACTACTATTACAATTAATTCTGCTCTCTTACAGTGACTTTATTATGCAAGGAACAAACACTGGCCTAAGTGTTTACTAGGAAGAAACTCCCATTTCCAAACACTTGAAGAAACTGCTTTTTGTTCTGTGGCAACCAGGTTTTGAAATTAAGAAGTTTCATTCTTCACTGGTACAAACCTCCCACACACTTTGCTTTCTGCTGCTTGCAGTGGCTCTCAGAGCTGCACTTTGCAGGCAGGGACCCAAAATCAGCCCTGGTGCAAACAGCCCCTGACTTCCAGGCTGGCCTTCAGCTGTCTTTGGACTTGTGTCTGCTTTTCTGCCCAGGGTTCAGCCTTCCATGGAGCTGCACTGCTTAGGAGTCATTTGATTTAACAGAGGGGATGAGGGAACAACTCCCTTGGCCTTTGTTGGAAAATGAAAACTATGTCTCTGGCAAAAAAGTCTTCTTAGACTTTACACAGTCTTTCATGGTTCTGTGCCATGAGGTGCTCACTGAAGCATCCTGTCTCCTGGGCTGTATTGTATTTTACACATTCTGAACGTGCTCTGAGTGCAGCATTTCCATTGGCACTCTGAGCACAAGGACATCTCCACAGCCTCACCATGATACTCTGGGGACAAATTGCTCCCATCTATTGAAAATGGCACTATTTCTACCATTAGAATTAAAAAAAAATTATTTGTAGGGAGTTGGATTTTTTTTTTTTTTTAGTCAGTCAGGGAATTATTCCCTTTTTGAACTTGCTTAGCAATACTACAATTGCTCAGAGAAACAGCTTCCCTTGAGCCAACAGTATCAAGAAAGCAGACAGGCTTAGTTTGTTCCAGTCACCTCTGTCTTTCTTTCCAAACTCAGTGAGTAGTCCTTGTGGCCAGGCAGAGGGATGGAAAATCCTGCTCTGAGTCTTGATCTCTCAAGAAAAAAACAATAATTTAGGGAAAGGTAGGAGAGATTCAGATCCAAGAAATACTAGAAGATAAGAAATGTTTGCTTTTCCAGAGTTTTCTGGTCTTGCTGAAGGCATCAGTTCCATAAAAACTAGTCACCTGAAAGGCTTGCTAATTAAGTGCAGGGGTTACATTTAGATATCCTCTCCTTGCTGGTGTAGGAATAGCCAGGATTACAAAGAACATGAATGTCTGGTACAGCTCAAATGGGTTTGTGCCAGAACTCCTACAATGTTCTCCTGCTGTCATGGCCCCTTGCTTTGTCATGCTCATTTAAAATAAAATCACTTGCTGGTGATTAACATACACACATACAAAACCCCCCCAGAAAACACCAAAAAAACCAACCAACCAAACAAATAAAAAAACCCAGTTGTGGTTTGATGTATTTGCTGGGTCTGCATCACTGGTACATGTAAAAGACCATTGTTTTAGCTGGGAAGATTGCTATCAGACACTGATAGCTAGGGTTGCACCCAGACAACACAGCACAGGTTGTCCAGCTAACCACAAGACACCATTATCCAGACATCCTCGAGGAAAGAACTAGGAGAAGATGTGTCTGGAGATAATACATCTGGGAAGTTTCCACTTCCTGAGTCAAATGACTGAATCATTTAAGCAGGATGATGCTCTCCGCATGTCCTTGGAATAGCCTCTCCCTGGACTGGTGACTTTCCCTTCTCCTTCTGCAGTTCTCTCTTCCAACACCAGCATTATTAAGTGTAATTAGCTTCCTTTTCCATAACTGAAGCCTAGATTTATGCAGCTTTGTGCTACTTCAGTCTGTGTTCTGGCCCATATCCCACCTATACCAAAGTTGTCATTCTCGGTTAAAGCTATTTAATCCCTTAATGCATTTCAAGCCTGAGGCTGGTGTCCCCGTTTCCCACTACTGAGGTAATTCAGTGTAATCAGTTCCTCTGTCCCTTCTAGGAAATGGAAGTTCAAAATCAAATGAGAACAACTATGTTATCATATTTCTTATAATTCCCTTTTTTCCTATTGCACTATCCAGGTCCTTGCATTTTTAAACTGTTCTCTTCTCTCCCCCTTCTCCTTCCCATGTGTCCTTCATTAATCCAAAGCCTTCTCTCTTGCCCAAGGTGAGGTTCTTATGCATTTTCTTAGAGTCATATGGGAATTCAATTTGGTCCTCTTTGACTAATTCAGGCCCTAAATGCTGAAACCACTCACAACAGCAGAAAACAATTCCTGCTTTGTGTTTCTTGGGGCTACATCCCGGGCTTTGCAACCCCAATATTCCAGCAAGCCTCACATTGTATCTTCACAGGGTTTCACATGGCTCATACTTCTTGACAAGGACCATCTGTGTTGCCTCACTCAGCATACACAGCCGTCCTAGGTTTTCTTCCATCCTCTCTGTTGTGACTGAATGTCTCAGGAATTCTCCACAAATGAAATGGCATGGAATTTCTATCTTTCTGACAAAGAAGGAAGAAAAGAAATCAATTTTTACACAATTTCTCCTCCAAAAAGTGATGCTATGTTTAGTGAAAACAATAAAGACAAAAAGCAGGTTTTATTCCCAACCTTAGGAATAAAACTTCATCCGACCACAGGATGAATTCCCCTTGCATTTGTTGTAGTCAGGCACATAAGCGTAATTCTTGTGTTTGTCATTGATTTTGCGTCTCTGCTAGTGCTCCTCAATCCACGTGGCCCAAAAACCCCCAGCAAAGATACAGATCCTAGCAGGAGCCTCAAGTTTGATTCCCTCCATGTTCTATAATAAGTAAGTATTTTGCATGGGAAAACATTTCCATATCAAGCTCTTATTTCTTAATTCTCTGAAGAGGAGTGTTCTATAGCTACTGAAGAAGCTTGTGCCATATGGTACCACCTACATGCTCTTCCTTCCTGTTTTCACAGTATATTTTGCGCTATTTAGCCACTTTTTTTTGTTTTGCTGTTGATGTACCCACAGTGATCCAGCAACAACTTGTTTCTTGCCATTCAACTGTAGAATTGTGACACCAACCATTCTGTGCCTGTATGTGATTGAATCTAATAGAGGGACAGTCATTTTTTCCATAAACTGCTCCTTCCAGTTACATCCTCACTCTGATCTCCCATTATTAGTGGTGGTAACAGTGTTATTGCAACAACAGCCAGAGGCTTTGGCCTCTAGCTACAAGAAGCACTGAAATACATTTTTTTCTTTTTCTTTTTCACAATCTATTAAGGTCACAGCAAGATCTGCTTTACTTTCTCATCTCGTTTCCCCTTTATTAAATGCAAATATGTTTTTATGTTGCTAAGTGGGATTGTTGTTAAGTAGAAAAGACAAGTCTGCAAAATTAAAAGAGTGCCGAATGCCCTGTGCAGAATTAATTTGCCTGTCCCTGCCCCCATCTGCTAGTGCCCACAATAGCTCAATGCTTTTTTCTATCATAGTCAGAGAAGGTAGAAACTAAAAAACAGCACAAAGCAATGACAGGAAAATTGAATTTAAAAAATTACAAATGGGAAAAAATAATAGAAGTCATTATCAACAGCTAGACAAGAAACTCAATGAGATACAACTCTGTTATCCAACTGAGGGTCATGTCCTGAAATGTCTATGGAACATCCTGAAAATTTCCTGAGCTATTAGAAACTTAAACTTTTTAGTCTTCAGTCCTTATTAAAGAAAAGATTAATCATGGCAGAATATTTTATATTATACCTGCTGTGTGAGGATCACTCCACAATTTATAAGGTCCAATGTGATGGCTTCTCTGAAAGAAACATTATTCCTATTGTATGGAAAAATACATTTAGATGTGCAGAAATTCAGGCTAAAATAATTTTATGCTGTAAGTATTACAATAATTATAAATGGAAATAAATTTAATTAAAAGGATATAAAAGATTTTCTACAGTTTCCCATGTTAGTCCTCAATTTCTCTTAATTTCTGGGGGGTTTTAAAATGTGTTAGGGATACAAATTAAAAATACGCAAAAAGTATGTCACTCCACAGTATATATATTCACCATCTTTGGGTACACATTAAGGAGGTTGACTGTGAATTTATCTCTTTTTTGTTTCATTATCTTGGGAAATCACCTACTGTTCTTGGTTTAGAGGAAAAAAAGCAATTAACCAACAAACAGAAAAAAAAACCTCATCACCAACAAAATTTAATTCCTTTTGCTTTTTAAGAGATAAAGTATTTAAGATTTATGCATCATTAAGATGAGATACAGACAATCTTCATCAGACTTTTGCAAGACCGTTTCCAAAGTGAAACACATTGTTTATACTGGCATGACTATGATTAAATAATTAAACAAAACTTGGTCAGAAAAGTAACAGAGGATTCCTTGGCCCTATTTGGTGATTTATTTTTTTAATATGGGCAAAAATTAGGTTAAACTGGGCCACTTAAAGTATGGGTTCAGTCCTTAGAATATTGTGAGAAAATCCAGCTTTTACATCTGAGCAGCCTCCACCAAGTCTAGAGGAAATATTCCCATGTGTAAAATTTACTCAGATTTGTAGCACCAGGACTTAAATTAGGAAACAGTGCTGCAGGCCTGCTTGGGGGGAGAAAATAGAACAGCTGCACCTAATATGTGTCATTATTATTACTGGTTTAATCTGTCCCCTGTGTAAATAAAATTATGCTAAAATGGCATTTGCCTAAACTGAACTTGAGAAACAATTAACAAATGTAGTTCCAAAGCATAACGGAGGCTGGAGGATCCTCTGCCACTGGTGACACACATGGCTGTGTGCAGGGAATGTGGAGATGTGCAGAGCCAGGGGCAGGGGTGTCCACCTGATGTCTCCTCCTTCACTCCTGGCTATGCAGTAGGGCAGGCTCCTGAACAAGGATGGGCTTTTTTGGTGGTGGACTCCTTCTCCCTGTATGTTCTCTCAAAGCCCAGGAATCTGGCACTGAGTACACGTGGCTCCTTTTAGGCACCTTCCTCTCTAAGCACATAGGATTTAAGGATATTTCCAGGAGATCTGCGTGGATCAGTGGTCACTCAGATCATGGTCCACATGGAGCTGGAGGGAATGAGGGAAAATTGCAGACTATACAGGCTGAATGCAGGAAAAGACAGGCTGTAAAATGAGACATTTAGAAATATTCCCCAGGAGCCTGCTGAATGAGTGAAGCCTACTCAAGGGCTGCTTTGACTTGCACTCAGTCCAGCAGAGGTTTTATGTGAGCACTTACCACAGCAGCTGCAGCAACCCACTGCAATCTAGAGAGCACCTTGGAGATGCAGGGAACCAAAGGTACTCACACGCTGAGGGTGGGGGCTCTCAACATCCTGAAAAGGGGAAGCTCTTAGCAAAATGATAAATGGGACATGTGAGCCTGTCAGCACATCCTGTACAGCATCACTTTGTTGTGACTCTTACACCGTTTAAAAAGTTGCAAAGTATCATTTAGAAAGTTGCATGTGGAGAAAGCCTTCCTCTGTGCAGCTGGACCACCAGGACTGCAGTCAGGTCTTGTTGGTGTACTCTGTGAGACTTCAATGGTGCTTGGCTTTTGGGAAGAAAAGAGAACACGGGTCCGTGCCAAGTGGGAGATGCAGAGGGAGGACTTCAGAACTCAGAAAGGATCCCCAACAGCAGATTCTCCATTATAAAGGAGGAAACATAAAATATCAAAAGACACTACAATCTTTTACTTTCGGATGCAACCAATCAGACACCTTTAAAAAGCAGAGATGAAAGTACAGCATGTTGCTTGTATTGAGAAATTGTCTCAGGAAGCCAGAAAGGAGCAAATGCAAATTAATTCTGGAATAGTTAGGAGTACTGTGGTGGCAGGTGTGAGCCCCTCTTCTCCACCCCAGCACTGTCCAGTGCAGTGTTGTACACTGGGCGCTGCGCAATCTTCTCTGCTCAGAGCTCTGCATGACCATGTGGGGCATCAAAGTCTTCTGGTGGCGTCAGTTGTAAGAGGTAGGCATCATTTCCAGCCTTACTCTTCTCGGACTTTGCACAGGTGTAAGCTGGGGAATGGGGAATGTTCTGAGGGGTTATAAGAAGGAAATCATCCTGGGTGTTTCTGACTAAACTGGGCGGTGTGCTGCACTCAGCTGCAGCGATGTTGACAATCCAGATGACCCCATCTCATCCCATGTTCTCCAAAGTACTTGTGAAAAGATTCAAGTGAAGGACACAAGAAGATGGCACTGGCCATCTGGGGAGCTCTGGATTTCACCCAGAACTTTGGCTTGTACAGCTCTGGTGTTGTAAGGATGTCTGGATGGTGGTATGTCATGGCGCAGTGTCTACATTCATGATGTAAAAACATCCACATGAGAGAGCTTGTGGCGATGAGCACGTCCAGTGCAGCATCTGGAATGGTCAGCAAAGATTAGATTAATCTTTTCTGGCATTTCTGCTGCTGAGATTGTTTGGAAGCACAGCAGCTTTGCTGTACAGGTGGTGTCAGAGCTGTAGGGAGCCTGGGCAAAGGGCTCAGGCCCTTTGCTGGATGCCCCTTGGATAAATTGAACCAAGCAGGGCCCTGATGTCTTGGGGTCTTGGACTACTGCTTGGAGTTCTAACCTATTAAGCCAGCTCTGTCTATAACTGTTTTCTTCTCTGCACCCCAGGACTCTGAAACACAAGCTCCTAAGACCTTGTTTTGGAGCAGCAGACCTTGTGATCAGATTCAGCCAGCTTTCTACAGGCTGCCAGTTGGTGTTATGCAGCTCAGTTATTTCACCAGCTACCTTGGTGGGAATGAGGGTCATTTCCCCCCTCACTGATTGGGGCTGCTGGGACATGGCTACCTTTCTAGACAAAGGGGGGCTGTAGCCATGATGGCAAATTTTTTTAGGAAGTTTTCATGCAACTGTTATGTAAGCACGGGTTGATTATTCTTTCCAACTTGTTAAATTTATGCATGATATTCACTGCTGTCATCTGTATGGCACAGAGCTTTAAGGCTGTGATTTTGAATAGTGTTACACATTGTGCATTTGTTTTGTTTTTCAGAATGACTGGAATGACTTGGAGTGTGTTTTTATGCAGTTCTCATAGATGCAGATAGGTCTGTGTTGCTCTTCTACTCTAGCCAGTGTACTCTACCAGCATTTCAATGCCTGCTAGTCAATAACATTTATTACAGTAGAAGGGAAACCTGTGATGATCTTCCTAAGTGCTGTGCCGGGTGAATGGCAAACACAAGAAGTGTCTTTACTAGATCGAAGATCTTCACACCTTTTGACAGATGCACTATATACACAGAAAATGTAGCGATATTTTTCCAGCCATGAGTCTCAGCCTCTGCATGAACATCAAAGGAAACATACCCAGAATATTCAGCTAGATGAAGAGTGTGAATTCATCACAGATTCCTCCTCAGCATCTGCCTAGACTTAAAATAAGCAGATCCAGAAAGATTACTGCGTCAGAAGCGGGGAGAATCCTGCCGAAGGTGAACTGTCTCTTTCCTGAATGCTGCCAAGAGAGGGGTAAGGCAACTCTACATGACTTCTATGATGTTTCTGCTTGGCCTTTCAGCTAGTCATAGACTGGGATGACCTTGAAAGGCTGATAACTCCCTCTCTGGTGACACTGGAAGGCATTGGCACAAGGGTACTGACTTTTCTATAGCTGTCCCTGCTTTTTGTACAATTGATGGAGGTGAGCATTCAGCACTCAAATCTGGTGCCTGCAGGGCATTTGTTTTTAACTCATGTGAAATCTACATGTAATTATCAGCTGTTATTAGCCCTTAGTTATGGCGTATGTACAAGTAAAACAGGCTATATTGTAAATAGCATATTTGTGATGCAGGAGACAGTCAGGACCTGGCTGCAGGCTTAAAGTCAGAGCATAAACAGACCAAACTGAGATGTGACTGTCAGAAAGCGAAGAGTGTTAAAAGGACCAATCAAATTTTCCTATTCTAGAAAAGCACAGCATCTCACAAAACAACACAGGGAAAAGCCTCAAGGCCATACTGTACTCACCTGGCTTGCAAGAAAAGTCCCTGAGTAGTGCTGCCTGTCATTTATTCATATGGGTCTTGACATATTAATAATGCTATGTAGCGGTGAAAGTCCAATATTCTGCATGGGGAAGACAGATGTGTAGAAGTTTTTATAGCTTTTTAACAAGTGCAGTGTGGAGAAGGAAATGTATTGCCCAGGAAGAGTGCTTCAGCACAGCTGAGACCCGGACACAGCCTTGCTACATCCAGGTTTCAAAAACCTGTGTCTTCCTTTTCGCCCCATTGTTATCCCTGGGGGTCCTTGCCTGCAGTTAAAGACCTAAGCCTTCTGTTTTCTGATCAGAAAAAGGTTATTTTGCTCTGTCCTAGTTTCAGTCAAGGATGTGAGTGGCAGAGGGTGAAGCTGTGTGGCTGTGTCTAGTTTGTTATACTATACCACCCAATCCTTGCTGGGGCAGAAGTAAGGGATTCTCACCCCTCCTTCCCATGCAGATGCACAGGAGTCTTCGGTACCCCAAGGAGTTTGCAGTCAGATTGTGGAAGCCTTATGTGGCAGCAGCCTTGCCTTGCCTTGCCTTGCCTTGCCTTGCCTTGCCTTGCCTTGCCTTGCCTTGCCTTGCCTTGCCTTGCCTTGCCTTCCCTTCCCTTCCCTTCCCTTCCCTTCCCTTCCCTTTGAGCTGTTTCTGTTTTGATCCCTAAGGAGACATACCAAATGAAACCAACTTTAATTTCTACTACAAGCTGAAAGCATCAGTTCCAGTAAGCAGTCCTCAGATGTAGGCCAATACAACACTAATGAAGAAATTAACAGCAGTGAAACCTGATATTGAGTTTTGACTGCCTCAAGAACTTGAAAATTCCCCCAAGTGAGACTGGATGAAAAAACAAGCAATTTTCTTTTGAAACATGATTCAGGCTGCTTCTATGGAAAGTCTAAAGTCAGAGTGTACTTTCCAGGTCCTATGTTTACCTGCAATTATTTTCTCTTTAAATGCAAGCATCCCTGCAACGGCATGACCATATAAACCGAGGCATTATTAAAAGAAAAGAATCATTGCCATAAAAATTCAAAACCTGATCACACTGTGGCCCCTATGAGAAAAACAAGTTTTCTAAAAGAAAAAAACATCTGAGTCGGTAAGGCTTCTTTTTGCTGGGTTTCAGTATCACAAAGATAGCCATGCAGAGCAATATATCAGCCCATCTGAAAAAATAAACAAGAAGCTATAAAAAAGTGTATATTTTCTATTATTTTAAGCTTTCTCACAACTTAGCTCAAGATATCACCAATAAAAGTGGTAGAAAAATTAAACCCTTCTCCAGAGAAATAGCATTAGTGAATTAAACCTTTCTCCAGAGAAATAGCTTTAATGAATATCTATAAAAGGAAAATGGGAACCAAGAAGGTTAGTAAAAATTACTAGATTTTTTATTATTATTATATATTTACAAATCTTGTATATTTTGAAAGCAAAATATTTTTTATTTCTAGTGCTAAGAAATAAAGACATTTCAAATGGAAAATACCTGCGTTTTTTCAGGTAAACATATACAGGGCTTTGACCTTTGGAACTTCTGAGAAACAGTCCTGGTTTATAAATACAGTGAGTTGGAATAAGTAGCTGTGTAGTGAGTAATACCATTATCTCATCAAGAAAACTCCTCATGTAGAAAGATTAAGGACATACAGAAGTGTTTATAGGGTCAGGATTTAAGAGCAAGTGATGAGTGCAATGGAAATCCCTAAACCAAAGGGAAAAGGGTCCACATCTTTGATCCAGGAATTACACAGCCTTTTGCATTCACTGACTAACGATCAGGCATCAGCCTGGTGTAACAACCATCACAAGTGATTTCATAATCCTTATTTTACAAGTGGTAAGATCCAGTGGAGAAGGCAGTACTTGTTCTGGTTTGTGTCAGGCTCAGAGAAGTGGAGTGGCTGTGTGTGCTCCAAGGTAAGGAAAGGGCTTTGAAACAAAATATAAACAAACAAAAACAAACAAACAAAACCTGAACAAACCTTCCATCAGTCTTTCCTTCTCAATTAGCTGACTGGTGGTGCTCCAGCCTGCAGTGAAACTATCTAAATGGTAGCTATCTAGTCAAGGCTGTTATTTGGGTTCTCCTTGTAGGTGATGAGCAGACATGCAGCAGCCTTCCTGCTGGACTGGAATACCTAAGCTTGTGTCAAGAGCCTTACAGGTGTTGTCTCTCTCTGCACTGATTATAACTGGGTGAGTGACTCAGAAAAGACACTACAGGGCAGCTAAAACCAAGCTGAAGGAGTTTCTGCTCTTACTAAACAAGTTTTGACCTTGGATTCTTCACAGTTGACAGCAGCCATGGAGCCCTTCAGAGCCTTTGGAGGCATCTCCTGATCAATGGGGCACAATGACCTCAAAGCTTCTGCCCAAAGGCACACAGTGTCTTCAAGGGTTCTATTTTCAGGAGCATCCAGAGCTTAAGAACAACCTCTTTAAACATGGGTTGTATGTCAAAAATGTGATATGATCTTGGACATCTGGCAAGTATATGTATATGTTTAATTGAGAGAATAAACATTCCTCAAAAATCAGAGTCCTGAGACTGCAACCTTGACTTTAACCTTTTGGCTTTCCTCACATACTAGTAAATGCAATCTATCACACATACCACATCAGAGTCTACTCCAAAAAAACTGAAACAGATCACAGTTCTATGAATCTAAAAAAAATATTTGTGATAGGATTTAGAAATGTAAGATTATATCGTAATCCTCTCTTCAAAAAGAAAAATGAAAAGCTGAGGAAAAAAAAAGAGAAGCAAATTATTCCTGCTGCGGCATATGAAAACTAGAAGAATTTAATTTTCTGGTCTGTTTGTCCTAGCATGCTTCTCTAGGCTTGTCATCAGTTCCACTGGAACACAGGGAATGTAAAAGATATTTTAATACAAATTACTGAATTTGATTCATTCCATTCTCCTTATAAAATTGTCTGCTGTAAAATTATGTCTAATGTGAAACAGTTATAATTTGCTTGCTACTCACTGTATTAATACCTATTAAAACTGACCACAGTAGCACGCACCCAGTTGTTGCAATAACCCACAAGATTTATTTCAATGCGTCTGGGGAGTGCCAAAGCATGAAAATATATTGAAATTTAAAAGGTCTAATGTAATTATTATATAGATCCTTGAGAAAACTGCAAGTCAACTTGGAATAGTACAGTCAGCTGTTTCTAAATATCACAGACCTCTTAAAAATCTATTTTTGTGATGTTTCCTACATGAGTTGCACCTGTCACAGGATTTTTAAACCTCAATTCAAGACATACAGTGTCCATAGACCTCTTTAGGCACTGGAAGTTTCACAACATGAAACAAATTAATTTCAGAAAACACATCTATAAGCTGCACTAAAGTCACCTTACATAAAGCCCTTACAAGCGGTGTGTTTATCACCAGTATTAATTAAAGCCTGGAATCTGACCCCGGAGTTAGAGACTATCCCAACGCTGGCTGCAGATCAGTCCATCTAGCAAAACAAACCCTCTAAGCAATACCACATGGAACACCAATGGTCTCCAGTAGGATTGGCCTTTGGTGATAAGATCAGTGGGGAGGCAAACATGACGAACAATATTTCAGTGCTTTGATACTCTGGTGATAGGCACTATAAAAAACCTCAGACAGTTTGTACCAACCTACACTCACCACATATGGCAAAGTGCCAGCTCAGCCCTTTCTCTTGATGGACAGAAGCAATGCTGGGGATGGTTTTTCTTTCCACAAAATAGCAAGTGGTGGACAGGGGTTCATGACAGTGAGGTGACAAAGTGACAAGAGCATTTTCTTCCTAAAGGAGTCGCAACATCTGCTCATAGGAGGATGAAAATGGCAACCACAAAGTGAGCAAACCAGTCAATAAAGATTATTGTGGGCCTGCTAGCATGCAGAGTGCTAAAAATTTGCAAACTTCAATCCTTCCTGTGTATAATGTGTAGATCAAACTACCTCTTACTGCTTCCAGCTGTGGGAGGCTGAACATATGCAGCAGGAAACCTGCAGCTGCATGGAAAGGGAAGAAGGCACCCAGATGGTGTGTGCACAGATGGAGCAAGCCTGTGCTGACAGCTCTGCCCCTCATCCAGAGCCAGAAGACACACGGGAGCTGCTGGGGGGAGAGGGACAGCTGTGTGGGGACACTACAGTGCCCCCATGTTGTGTGGGGTTCATATAGGCCTCATTTTGATGAATTTGGAGGTATCCTGGCCTTGGTCTGGCCTTCTGTCCTGGGGGCCTTATGGAGCACTTGCTCAGGGGAGCTGTGGTGAGGCATACAGGGCCGATGA
This sequence comes from Melospiza melodia melodia, assembly GCF_035770615.1. Classification (NCBI taxonomy): domain Eukaryota; kingdom Metazoa; phylum Chordata; class Aves; order Passeriformes; family Passerellidae; genus Melospiza; species Melospiza melodia. The sequence continues at coordinate 88,915,382 of NC_086195.1, forward strand.
GGCTTAGCCAGAGGAAACCACGTAAATCTCAGCAGTGGCTAATTTGTGGCTTCATCCACAAATCATCCAGGCGGACAAGGGCAACCTACTTCCAATGCAAGGCTGTAAACACATATATGTTTCCTAATCCCCCTGTTCTGTCTGAACCCAGAAAGCATTTACTAGCCTGCCTGGAAAGTCTCCTCTGCACACAGTAGCTCCTAAAAAAGGTCTGGTTTAAGACTGTAATTCCAGAACATCACAGAATCATCTATTTGCACTGGAGGGAGCACCTGTAGAGACACAGGTCTGGCTCTCTGAAGGAGGATCACCCTTCTCTTCTCTAGGACTATCCCCATCGGCTTTCTTCAGTACCTGTCTGCTTACAGGCCGCTGAAGATCCCACTCTTTGCTCAGCAGATGCAGGGCCTGTCTGAGTGAAGGGGACCCTAAACATGAGAAAATGCAGCACCCAGGACTATTTGACAGCACTTCAGCCCTGAAAACCTTGCCTGTGGGAGCACATAATAATGAGTGTCCTTCCCCAACTTGTTGGCAACACACTATGTTAATTTGATAGAGCAGAATAGAGGACTGACAAGAATAGGAAATCAGGAATACAGGGAATGAAAATAAGAGCATGAGGTGGGAGAAATTCTGCTATCAACACTAATAAACTGTGTTCATTGCTGTCATCAAAATGAGGACAGTGGGCAAAGGATGGGCTTCACTTCACTTACACAGCACAGATCTTCAGAGTAGGGTGACCACACCCAAACAGTTTGAGGAGAGTGGTCAGTATAGTATTCCATGCTAACCCCCAAAATAGGGAGTGTTTGAGATACTGGTGTTTGGGCTGCACCGAAAATCTGCCAGGAAGAGCAATGACACATTAACAATATACACAGCTGAGTCTCGGAGCCCAGATACGTGCCCTGGCAGTGTTCAGTTTGTTGTCACGAGCTTTGCCTTTGAGATCTGGTCACCCTACCGATTAGGTGATGTTTGTACCACTCTAATGTGTTAAATGCTACATTTGAAAACACACTCTTCTGAATATTGTTGCAGGAGGCAAAATAAAAGGAGCAGTGGCTTCCTAAATTATATCAAACACAAAAGCACTTGTATAATCTCTGGCAGTAAGACATCATCATTTCTTCACATAGAGTCACAGAGAAGTCACTCTGATTAAGTAAGCATTAAAAGAGCAATTTAATTACCTGGCAAACCTAACAGTGGATGGAACATGTGGATGGAACAGTTGAGCAACATTCTTGACACGTTCTCTTAGCAAGGACATAAGTACTCCCTGATTTTGTTGTGAAAAAAACCCCAAAACTCTAAGAGGAAGAGAATATAACCTGCAGTGAGATAGAAATTGCCATTCAGATCAGTCAAATGCCTTCCGCAATCTGTTTTACTGCCTGAGTGCTGTTAGCACAGGTGCTTTGAAGAAAGGTGCAAACACAATGTACCACCATGCAATGACTTGCCCATGGAACAGTTTCTGCTCAGCTCTAAGACATGCATTATGTCCCAGAGCATGACAGTTTATTGCAAATTGTGTGACTGCTACATTTTTATCCTAGCTTGTATAAGAGTAGATGGGATGATTCATACACGTCATTTGGTGCTGTTTTAGTATTTGTGAGGAGATGCTAACTGTTCCCTCTTACTCCCTTGACTGATTTTTACCACTCCAGTTACCACGGGGCTAGTGACAAAAGAGACAGAAGCAGGTGCTCTGGCTTCAGCTTATAATCACAGCTACATTCGGGTAATTTCTTCCAGACTTAAAATATCAGGAGCTGCAAAGGGAGCTACATGGTATTAGCAAGGCTAGCCTTGTTTTCCAAATATATGTCTTGTAGGTTGAGCCAGACTTTATTTCTGTTTGTGTTGTGGCATGACACCTTGTGACTTTGATTTAAGTGGGGGAGCAGGTGAGGGCTTTGGTGACTTTCCACTGGCTGGAGATTTCCCATCAGGAAGCCAAGTTCACCTGCTGGCTTTAGCTGTGAGCCTCCAGGCACCTCCAGGCTGTTGCTTATTGACTTTGAGGCCTTTCTTGCCTCATGTGTGGGTTAAGTAATGACATTCCTCTGTTCCTGCCACCTCCTCTTACCCAGAGAGGCACACAGCTCTCAGGGCCCATTGATGTGGTCCCATCAATCCATCATCGTGTAATGTGGTGTGGGCCCTGACACCTCCTCCCACCCCTCATGCCAGCCTCCTCACTGGAATTGCAGACCTTGTTTCCATTTGCAAGCTTGGATCTCTGAGGAAGGAAGAAATGCTTTATGAGTCATCACCCTCAAGAGCTTTACACTTTGAGATGTAAATGTAGGAGGATATTGTTCAGAGGTCTCTCAGTTTGCTCTAAAAGCCTGCAAAATCTAGTGTAGAAACCAAAATTATGAATTTCTCTGTTTGGCTATGTGGAAATGATTATCGCAAAATGCTGATACCTGCAGAACTTTCCATGCAATTTCCACAGTTAGGAAACAGCAAACACAAAGTCCCTCAGCCCTAAGCTGACTCAAGAAATTAGTTTCCATTTACCATAGTATGCTCTGCTCTTGCTGGTGCCACGTAACTCTAAGCAAGTTGTCTACAATAGCAAATACTTACATAAGTATAAATGACATGTTTTCACAAAGGGTTCCAACATATTGGCTACATCAGAAGGGGAAATAAGTGAAAAAGATGACAAGAATATTGTTCTTAAATGGCTTGTAGCAAAGGGAAAGTTCAGCTCCTAATCTATAGTGGAACTATCTTGTAAAATTATGCTCTTGGATCCCATTTTGCCTACAGATTAGGAGCACTAAAGATGCCACACAAGGGGCCAAGAGCATTACCAAACAAGCACAAGTACTCCACCCTTGGAAGATGTGTAAATACAGTACTCCAAACCCATCTGACAGCCCTCCAAAACCACTACAGGAAAGAAGGTATGAATAACTGCTGCTAACATCCAGAAAGAGTAAACGGGGATTTCTTCTGGGTGATGGCTGGTGTCTAAGACCATCTCAACAATTCCTACTGTGACCAAAGTTGGAAAGAATTGGAGGCTTAGTTTTCCTCATTTCCTGGGTAATGAGGAAAACTAAGCCAATTCCAAACACTGAATTTAATCCCTGAAATATTAGGCGTTTAAACAAAACAATAGTTGTTTGTCTTTTGATCTGGACTTGTAGACATTGCTTGGTTGACTTGTTGGACAATGCTACTTCAGCTAAGAATATCCATTCCTTTTTCTTTTTGAGAATTGTTAGCCACTGAGAATTTGAATGCCAAGGAAATTGCTAAATACTGTATCTATGACTGATATGGAAAAGGGGAGGAGGGAAATGCCTCTGATTAATCAGCCCCATGAAACCTTTCTTGCTCTCTTTTAGTCCTGCTCTTTTGCTTGAGAAAGCAGTTGTTGAGGGTGCCAAAAAGTTAAGATCAGTAGGGTTCCATATGATCTCTTTCAGCACTGGATGTTTATGGTGGAGGTTTATGGGGCTGTATCAAAGACTGGCTCAGGGACCATCTCAGTGAAGGGCACACACATTTTTGGGGTGCTTGCTATGGTCAGAATGAGTTAACCAGGTCTCTGACCTTTCTGCACAGTTCTAGTGTTGAAGCCAGAAGTATTTCTGCTAGTTTATAAAAAATCAAAGCAGGAGTGCTCAGATCAATCTCAGCTAGACGCATAGAAGTGCTGGAGTCCAGCCTGTCCAAGGTAAGAGGGGCCAGTACTGAGGGGAAGCCCATTTGTGCAAATAATGTTCTCATAGCATCACCTTTCATCATAATTTGTGGTAACAAGGGACTACAGGGGACAGTAGCAAGTTAACAGAGTCCTTACAGGGCTTCATGTACAACATGTGCTGCAGGGAGATAGATGCTAAATCAATTTCTCAAGCCAAACATGGCACTCCAAGCTTTCAACAAAAGGCCCTAAAGTCCCCTATGACCTTAGCGCGGCCAGAGATTTTACTGCTGCTTCTGTCAGATATAATCTAATTTTTGATGGAATTTTGATTTTCAAAATGCCTCAGTCTTGATCATAGATAGAATGATAGAATTTTTTTTAATTGAAGGGATCTTTACAGGTCATCTAATCCAACCCACCTGCAATGAACTGGGCATCTTCAACTAGATGATGATGCTCAGAGCCCCATCAAGCCTGGCTTTGAATGTCTACATCCACTGCCTCTCTGGGCAACCTGTTCCAGTGTTTCAACAACCTCACTGAAAAAAAAAATCTTCCTTGTATCAAGTCTAAATGTACCTTCTTTTAGTTTAAAACCATTGCCCTTCGTCCTATCACAAAAGGCCTTGCTAAAACTTTTTTTCTCGCCTTTTTATAAGCCCTCTCTAAGTACTGAAAGGCTGCAAAAATGTTTCTCTGGAGCCTTCTCTTCTCCAGACTGATCAAGGGGGCTTGTACCTAAGGGACCTGGAGTGGGGCCACAGCCACAGGACTTTGCATGCCCAGATGTCAGTGCCTGCAGAGACTGGGGTGCAGGGGCAGATGCTAGGCAGGCTGACAATCAACCCCCTGGATGGAGGCACCCACATTATATGGATGTGTACATTTCCCACTCCCAGAACTTCCTAGAACTGCCAGAGACAGGACAGGACAGGCCCATTTGAACCACCTGTGTATGTGTATTTCTGCCAGCAATGTGTGTATGTGAATCTTGTGAGAGTGTGGATGTGCTCCTGTGGTGGTTGTGTGCTCAGACCCTCTGTGGGACAGTCCTGGGAGCACAAAGATGTGGCCACCCTGCCTCGATCAGGCTGCTGGGTTTGGCAGCCCCTACAATGGATTACTTTGCAGAGGCGAGGCTTGATTTCAATTAATGTCCGTTAATCAGTTTTGCTGAGAGTACATGGAATAAAGTACTAGCAAAAAAGGGCATTAGTGCTGATTGGGTTTCCCTAAAAACAAAAGGTGTGTCTGGACTGTAGAGCTAAGTTTAATATCCCAGATCAGCTGTTTATTAGTCTTGCTGGTGTAGCTTGGACTTGAGCGTTCTTTAAACACCCAAACAATTACCCAAGCTTCCTGGCCTCCTCTGTCAGACACCTGACACAGAGAGGATCACTCAGCATGCAGCACTGCTTTTATTTCTCTGCAGGTCATAGGTTTTAAGGACAAGCATCACCAAGAAACTTTAAAGGTTCTTAAAATCTGCACTGATATTGTCATAAATTCCTGCAGCCCACCGAGGTCTGGCCTCATCTTTAGTCACATCTCTGCATGACAGATAATGAGAGGGAAGAAAGAGCCACTGACAGAAAGCTGTGAGAGAAGAGCCTGAGATGACAGAGGCACCTCACTTGCCTTCATGCAAGACAGACTCTGCCCCAACAGCTCTTTAAGCCTGTTTCCCCACTTGAATCTGCAAAAGAAATAAGATAAAATAACCCAACAATAGGGCTCTGTGTGATTCAAGCCACAATACCATGTCTGTCACAAAAGAAAAAAGCTTTTGTTTGTATTTGGCTGGTACCTATGAATCACAGAGGCCACAAAGATTTTCACCAACCTTTGCACCATCTTTGATGGTTTGCAGATGTTCCCCATTGCTGCTTAATTTCAAGTTTGAGCTGCTTTAGCAAAGACACATTGGAATCAGCAGCTCTGATGGCCTTTTTCTGAACTGGTTTTTACCTTACATAGTGCTTCTTCCTTTTTAAAGCTTTATTTTTTTTATTTTTTCATTTTATATTTGAGGAAAAATGGGTATAATTGTGCTGTTGGGAATTAGTGATACTGCCAATTTCATCAGTGGTATTTTCACATACAGATATAATGGCTTGAAAATGAACAAAGCAAAAACACTGTAAGATTTCCTCCTCCAACCCATTTTCCCAAAAGGACAAATCTAGTCTCTGTAATAAAGAGTATCTCTTCCAGTCCAAGGAAATATTTGAATGTGATGTGCTAAAGGAGACATTGAAGACAGTGAATAGCCACCCTTCTCCCACTGCTCTGTTTTGTTGGTTTTATCATTAGATAACTGCGCTGTGGTTTTTTGAACGGCCAAGCTATTACACTCACCCTAAATGACTACATTCTTCTGAATGAAACATGGCCTTGATTCAGAAATCATTTATTTCCCAAGGAGTGGGGCCTCCTCTGTCAGACACCTGACTCAGAATAGATTGTTCAGCATGCAGCATTACTTTTATTTCTCTGCAGGTCATGGACTTTAACGACAGGACTCATCAAGGACCCTCAAGCCAATGTTCTTTTTCCATGGACCACAGGACTCACTGAGATCAGTTCAAGCTTCAGATCCAAAGACAATGGTTGGAATAAAACAGATTTTTCTGGAAAAACTTCCAGTATAAACATTTTTTTAATCCATTGTGAGTTGTTCTGATGGTGAAGTACTTTCTTACAGTAAATTACTTTTAATTAAAAATGTATTTCCAACCCCAGCCACTGGATGTTGTTTTGTATCTTTGTCTGCCAGACTAAAACAGTCTCTTGAGTTGTCTGTTAATATATAGCAATCTCTAGGTTGTAATCAGACCACCTTCTGGTTTGCTGGTCCCTTTAGACCTCTTCCAGGTATGTTTTTCAGTCCAGCATATTTTTGTGCTTTGTTTGAGAAGAGCCTAAAGAACATCAACACCAGTGTGAGATCTCTAACTCCCACCTGCTTCCTTTCTCCCACGATTCTGTCTCCCATGATTCACAGAAACATCTTTAGGTGATGAACATACCCCTGCAGAAGAGTATTTTGAGACCAGAAGTTGACCTATTTTTGGTGCATCTGGCACATTCCCCATTGATTCCACATCACCTTTGCTGCCTGATAAAAACCATTATATGCAGTACCAACTCCACTTTCCAGGATCCCCATCAGGCTGACAGGTCTAAAAATTATCTGGTTCATGCCATTTATCATCCTAGCTTTCTCTCAGGCATCTGGAACTTTCCCAGTGTGCTAAGATTTATTTTCTTTGGCTTGCTCTTTTTTTTAGACTGCTGGATACAGGTTACTGGGATTCTTGCCTGACTTTATCATCTGCTGTTTAACCTCCTCTTTAGTTACAACTAGAACAAAAACTATGTGATTACTGTTGGCTGGCATGAGTGAATGATTAGGGTTTGGGGTTTTATTCCCTGGACAGAAGACAAAAATACAACAGAATAAGCCTCTTTTTAGCATCTTTTCCTATTGGCAGTTTTACTGTATTCATCTCGTAATGGACACATGTCATTTTTAGTGTTCTTTATTCTGAAAATACTAAGATGAGATCCCCAAAATACAAGAAAATACTCCTCAATAGGCAACTTTCCTCAGCTCTGCTTGTCATGGTTTTCCTTGTTACCTGTTTCCCCTTATATCAATTTTCTCAAAAATCTACCTGCTAATTTACATGTATTGACATTGAGAGCGTTCTGCATTTTCTCCTGGGATCCAAGTACACATATGCATAAGTTTTACTTCCCTTCAGCAGCAAGCCCTTTAATGAATGCAGATTCTTTTGCTGGGTGGGGCTTTTTTTGGGCATCTCCTTAAGTATAATCCAATGATTCTCAATCATCATTCAGATTTTTCTGTTAATAAACTCTATACCCCAGTTGAATTCCTCCCAGCATTGTTTTTAGCTAAAATGATTTTTTTTTTCTTTAAAGCACAATTAATATCCTTTATTGACTTGGACTTCATTCTGTTTGGAGATAACAATAAATGTAATACCACTGTCATCGGTTATACACAAACCATTGCGCTCATTTTTTATTTAGTCATTCAGCTGTAGTAAAAACAAGATCTAATGCAGGAGTTTTACTAGTTGAATATAGCACTGAATCTGTTGTCTGTAACATTTGCAAGATAGCCTCTCTTTTATTTAGTAGAGGAAATTCAGGCTATTTCAGAAGGTCGTGCTGCACAAAAGATAAAAACCCTGGCAAAAGAAGAGGTCAAGAAAACAGCCCAGCTTCTTTGCACCACTGGCTATATTCTGAGGAAACATCCTGCTGGTCCCTCTGTACACCAGTCCTCTAATATTTTATGGACTTTAATAGAAGTAACACCTTCAGCAGCCCATGAAATGTTCCCAGCACACAGTACCTTCCTTCAGCAGGGATTCAGAAGATGCACAGGTTCCTTGTTTGCATAAAGGGATCTTCGCTGGTGCCAAAAACCAAAACAGTCTGGCTGAAGGGATATTACAGGGCTTCTGGGAAACATGGAGGTTAATGCACAGTGCATCCAGTTTGCCCTTTATTGTTACCCAAATAACAAAAAGGATTTAAAAGGAAGATGCACTTGAGAAAAAGGTTTGTAAACACAGCACCTGGAAAAATGTCCCCTGGGTGTCTTTATCTGCACAGCACAGAGAGATGAGGCAAATACAACTGTTACAGATAAATGTAGGAATAAGAAGTCCTGAAGCTCCCTTTGTGTCGAAGGGATTCACTGTTTGCTTTCTCTGGTCCACCTATATGGCATTCTCTCAGTTCCATTTCAGATGTCCAGTTACTCAGTGCTGCACAAATTGGTACTATTTTTTGCCTCAAATTTCCCAATAATCCATGTTGCATTCTTTGTGCTGTGATGAGGATACATGGTTTAAAAACTACACTGATTTAAATCTGCATGTGATAGGGAGAACATATTATTGCAAAAGATTTACATGAAAAGCTGGGTTTTAAAATTGCCATTTCTCACACCTACTTTTAGCACACTACCAGCATCTGCAACGATCACCTATTCCACAAAGCCTGAAAAAGCAGAAACAGGTCTTGCATGATGATTTCATTTTTTAAAATAACAGCATTTTAAAACATCAATCTGATTTCTGCAAACAAACAAGTGTGCACTTACACAGAGAACCAGATAGTTTTCTAATTTTGAGTTTAGCTTGGAGCAAGACCTTTTCCCCCTTGGAACACTTTTCCAGACAACTCAGGAGAATTCTGATTTTGTTGTGAGAGGATTTTTCCCTTTTAACTATCTAATCTTTCTTTCTTTCTTTCTTTCTTTCTTTCTTTCTTTCTTTCTTTCTTTCTTTCTTTCTTTCTTTCTTTCTTTCTTTCTTTCTTTCTTTCTTTCTTTCTTTCTTTCTTTCTTTCTTTCTTTCTTTCTTTCTCTCGCAGGAGCAGGCTGTGTTTGCAGTAGGCCACCAGTTGCTGATTCAACAACGCAGGAGTACAAACACACAGGCTCACTCTCACACACACACATGCACACACAGAGCTCCACAGGAAAGTGATTGATGACCAGTTTTCATGTCAGAACTGTGATATTTCTGGCTGAACAACTTTCTACCTTTTTTCTTCTTTTTTTTTTTTTTGGTACAAAAGCCACGGCACAAAGATAAGAGGCAGAGCACTTAAGACGTGTTTACAAGATTAAACCACTGACTTGGCTTTAGTTAAAGTAAATTCTCCTGCTTCCCACTGTGCAATGTAGGTTTACAAAGGGAGGACTGGCAAATGTTGCTTCGTCTTCTTTTCTGGCACTGTCTGTTGGCTCCAAAATAAATGCACAAATTAAACCACATAAAAGAGCAGCAAGGTATTAGCGCTTTTGAGGACTTCAGCATCTGACACATTCCTAATCTGCCTGGGTAGGTTTTTGATCTGAGCTGCTGCTCTGCCTTTATAATGACAGGGCAATTTAACAAGCCCAAAATTCAAGATTCTCTCTGCAGCCAAGGAGTTACCAAGCCCAGCAGTGAGCCCCTCTCAGGTGCCCCTGTCGCTGGGAGGACTGCCTGCTCCCCGCCTCTCCCCTGAGGCCAGGAGGGGCAGGGAACCCCAAACCCCCGTATTATAGCCCAAAATGCTCTCATTTTCCCCAAGGCTGAGACCACGGTAGATCAGCCTGAGGAAGAATTTTAGGAAGTTATAAAAGGGTAAAATTGCACAACTGCAAACCTCCAGCATGGAGGACAATGTTTTACTGAAGGGAAGGTGCTGTCTGCTCAGAGAGTCCCTGGAAGCAAGGGCAGCAGAACAAACATGGCAGAGCAGAGAGGAGGAAAAACTGTAGAAAATAATAGAGAATGGCAGAAACACAAATCTCAAGAGAACAGATAAAAAATAACTAGGTAATGCTCACAGAAATTTTTTTTAAATATCTCAAGTACATCTGGAAATTTTGTATTAGCATATTTGCATTAATGTTAGTGTGATACATTATTATGCTCTGATTGCAGACGGAATTGTCTTGGCTATGGTGAGAGAACAAGAAAGATGAATGTCATGTCTACCTCCAAATAAATTATGTGCCTAAAGATTATTTATCTCAGAATTTATTATTGCAGCAAATAATTATTAAATAATATTATTATTTATAATAATAAATAATATTATTAAATAATGAGCACAGAGAAAGGAAGGAACATAAAGGAACATAAGCCTTTCACTTTAGTTTTTGTCCCTGATAAGGAAAAGGGTTATTGAAGTCAGCTTTGGTGTGGTGTAATCCAGAGGAAGACATGGTGGGGCGGCAGGTTTGTTCTGAAAGGATATTTGACTGTATTGCCAGTCAAAGTGGAAGGACATATGGGATAGGTGGGGCACAGCCCTCCCAGACTTAGTCATATTCAATATTTTTATTCATGCCTCAGACGATGGAACAGAGAGGATATACAGATGGCAGCCAGCAGGGAAGGACTGTCAGGAGTTTGGGAGACAAGATTAGAATTCAGAATGATCTTGGAAAACCAGTATTTTTAAGGTCTAACCAGAAAACATGCTACTCTGGAAACAAGCTGGCAGATTCTTCCTCACACGGGCAATAACTGGCTGTATACTGCAGGATGGAGCAGCTGGCTGGCCAGCAGCTGTGCAGAAAACCATCCAGAGGCTGTAGAGGATCACAAGCTGAGCAGCAACTTTGTGTTGTTGTGGAAGAGGGCAGCCCCAGACTCACAATGCATAAACAGAACTACACCCTGTGAAACACATAACCAATTTTCATCTCTGCAAAGTGCCTGTGAGGATCCGTGTGGAGTCTGGTAAACTGCTCTCCCAGAAAGACGTGGTTCAGCTGTGCTAAGCTGGAAGAACTGCAAAAGGGCTAATTAAAGGTCGAGAAACATAATGCAGGAGAAAATTTAAATTATAGAGTTGCAAGAGTAGAGAGGACTTTCTGCCGTGACACACAGGGTGACAAAAGACAGACATAAAGGGAGGCAGACTGAAGTTAGAGATCAGGAGGCACTTTTCTAATGCTGAAGGGAGATTGTAGTGGAGCAACTGGACCATGGCATGTCCACCAGGGGAGGGTTTTGAAATGCTTGCTGGACTATCTGAGGTGTAGCTGATCCTGGCTGACAGTGGAGGGATGTTCCTACAAGCCTGTGAATGAAATTGAATGGCTGCATCCCAGCCCACTTCCTCGGGGTACACCCAAACCACAGTTTCTAGTTCACAAAACAGAATTGCCTCTCAGCACTTACCCCAGGGCAGGAGAACACTTCAGTGGAAGGACCCAAAACACAATCATGGCTTGAAGTGTCTCATGATCTACCATCTCCTTCATCGTACTGGCTTCTGGGAGGGAATCCTGGAATCCTATTCATCAGGAATAGAGGGAAATAAGTCTAAGCAAAAAACCACACGTACTCCAAATCAACAAGTGAGTCAGAACCAGAACAAAAGGAAGATGACTAATAAGATTTCTCTTCTAACCCCATACATTGTGGCCTCTGCTACAATTCATATACCAGGCAAACAGTCTCTGAGAACCCCTTTTCTTTAGAGACAAATAAATTTTGAGTCAAAAAAAATTAAAAGCAGGTTTAGGGTACAAATCTAGCAGCAATCTCCAAAGAAATAAACCGAAGAGAAATTTGTTCTTTTTAAAGGATTTCTCCCTCTGTTTCAAAACAAAACAATGTTTTAACATCAATTTTCAGCCAATACTGTTAGTGCATACTGGCTACAATAAACATTTGTGTCACTCAAAAAAAAAATTCACAAATTTATTACAGACAATCAGTGGGCTTGAGTGTCAGTGGATTTAAAAGGCATAGCATGGAACCCATTTATCAAAATGCATGACGGAGTAAGCATGCTGTAAGAGTTTTCAGGAGAGGTACAATACATCCTGCTCACACTCAGGAGTGCAAGTGTGGCACAGCCAGCTGGGTTTTTAAATGCCTACCATTGTGGTTTGCTCCATCCATCAGGCAGTCAGCTCCCAGATAAAGTGTCTTGCAGCATTAATTTCTGGTCCTTAGTGCTCTTAAGAACCAATGAACTGTTGATTATAAGGGTGCCTCAGACTGTCAGAGGGTTTCTTTTGCCCTTGTTACATGGCTTAGATGTTGGTGGGAAATAAGCAGATAGAACAAACTGAGAAAACATCTAAAGACCGTGAAAGGGCGTATTTTCAACACAGACTCCTACATGACCCTTTTGCAGAACTTGCAGACATGTCTATTTGCATTTGGCAAGTGGGTGAATGAACAGACATGGCATTTTATACTGGCATTTGCAGTTATTTCTTTGTTGTACAAAAAGAGGTTGCACAACCATGCAATTTTCCACACACAAAATGGATGCAATTTTAAATTTTTCAGGTGCATTTTAAAATGCTGTTAAAAACCTTCATATGACTCTTTCAACATGGAATTCACTGTTCTCACTTCCACTTCTTCCTTACCTCACATCTTTAGCCAGAACCATTGAAAATACACAGAGCTCACAGAGAAGCAGCAGTGTCAGCTCCGAATCTCCATGTTTTTCTGTGTTTGAATAAAACGTTTAATGTTACTTGAGCTGGCGAGAAAGGTGGGGGGTTCTGTGTGCCTTAGTAGAAATTAATGTTTTGGTTGGCTGGACAAGCTCAGGAAATTTCTGTAGTGAGCATGACGAGAGAGGATGCCTGGCAAGATGTTTTCCAACAGCTGGTGCAGGTGGAGGATTAGGGGGAAAAAAAATGCTTAAGAGCTTTTTCCCTTAATTTTCTGCTTTGTATCCCACTTAGATGTACAATATATTTTAAAGTCTCATACAGATCTTGTTGAAATCCATGGGTCTCTTTCCACTGGCTCAATAAGAACTGAAATAATGCTCCCAGTGCTGTGTTGGTTATAAAAAACATTTTGACATTCCTCCCTGCCCTCTTAAACACAGCTATTTTGGGAAGAAGCAGCAGATACTGGCCTCTCTGTGCAGTCTGAACTCAGAGAAACCACCCAGGTGACTCCGGCCTTGGCCAGGACTGGGCGATCTGTCAGGGTTCCAACACAGTGGGTGATGGGGTGACTTCCCCCACTGTTCCCCCCTTTCTGCATGGGTGAGGGGTGAGGGAAGAGAGGCCATGGAGGGCACAGGCCTTCAGACTGCCTGAGGGCAAAGGAGGTGTTGAGAAAGAGCCAGGTTCAGATACCGTGCGTTGTGCCTTGTGGGACGTGAAGGGTGGGGATGGTCCTTAGCTGGTGCCTTCACCTAAGGCTCTTTGCTGAAGAGTGCTGTAAAGTGAGATGTAAGAAAAAGTGATGTAAAGAGAGAGCAGGATTGGCCTTTAAAATTCAACATAATTTGTATATATAAGAGAGTTTCCAGCAGCTGTTTTCACCCCTTTCACTCAGCAATACAGCTCTGCAACACCGTAAGTGCATTCATACAGAATATTTGGTATTTATAATTTATAGGTACCTCTGAAATATGAACATTTACTGACTCCAGAATTGCTTTTGTTTGGTTCATTATGAAGGTCAGAATTATTGCAAATCTACACAAATATAAACAGTATTTTAGCATGGCTCTGATGTTTGAACCAAGTCAATAAAAACAATGATATATAGTATTTGGGTATCATTTAATCTTAGGAATCCATAGTGAGTACAAAGAACAAAATAAACTCTTGCAACACATGTCTATTCACATACTAAGATTCCCTGAGACTGTTCTACATTACTGACTTTCATATGCTTGGAAAATAAGAAGGCTTTTTCATATTCATGTTCAGTGAGTGAAAACACATCACTCAGCAGACCATCTGCTTCTCTCTGGAGTGTGGATCTTGACCTTAACACATTGGGCTGCATACAAACTCTGAGGGGGAAAGATGTATTTGGGTGCTTCAGCACACTCTTAAGAGCATAGATATTTCAGTCAGTATTCAGAGGATTCAGTGTTAGTTCAGCTACCACAGCAGCCAAAGTTATGGGAGATTATTCAAGTCTTCATCTATCTGCTGTGGTACAAATACTCTGCCACAACACATTTGTCATTTTATCCCAATTCGTTTACACACGGCCATACCTGAGTCCTCAATAAACAGATGACAATTTTGCCACTGACTTCCCTGTGATCATGATTTAGCTTGTGGCAAGGAAAAGAAAAATAAAGGAAGAAAAAATAAAAAAATGACAGAGGAAAAAGAAAAGGAAAAAAGAAAAGAAGAAAAATAGAGGCAGCAGCAAGTCCATCTGGAGAGTGGCAAGCTGCCTGCCACCTCAGTGCCCACAGCCAGCACAGCCAGAACAAAGGCAGGAGAGGGGAGAAATGTGGTGTGGATATGCATGGCTTTCATCCTGAGGGTTCCCCAGGCTCGTGGAGTTTCACAGCACCTCCTTGGGGGTCTTCTCTGGAGGGAGCCACTTTCTCTTCCATCAATGTAAATGGAGAGCTGGAAGAGGCTGCCCCACAACTTCGGTGCTCTCCAAGTGGCTTCAGTATTAAGGTGGAGGTTTGATTAGGTTGGGGTGGAGGAAGAACTTGCCTTTAGCACATCTTGCAGCTTGGAGAGTTAAGATGTTTTGGCTGGTGGGGCTGTGCATGGAGGGGGACCACAGATGCTTTAAATGTTCTCAAAACCCTTATTACTTCCCAGGTTTGAGTCCTAGAAGGAAATTTGAAACAGGTTCCTGACAGCTGCCTATGCTGAGGACATTGCCTTCTTCTTCCTGAGTTAATACAACTGCAAAAGAGCATTTTAAGAGGAACTGGACACAACAGGAAGAAGAAAGTTGCTATGATGTAGTGCTCCCATGGAGGTTCAAGGGCTTAGAAATCACAGTGTACAACACAAGCCCTGATGACCTGCAGCAAATTAATTCCTAACTCAGGGTTTGGAACCTGGGTTCCTAACTCGGGGTTTGCAAGCTGAAGCTGAGCCAAAACCAGGTTTTCCTACATGAGGTGGCTCTGGCACAGGAACATACACTGTAGACAGGCCACGTAATAGCAGAAGGAGAAGTGGTAGCATCATTTGCAGAACCCTCCAGGAACTTGAGCTATCCAGATAGCAGTTCCCTGCTGCCACATCTGTCACTGTCTAGTTACCTAAATCAGGGTAAAATTTACTTGAGGAACTTGTACTTTGTCAGGGCAAAGTTATTGCTCATGACTGCTGTGTCAGCATTGCTTCAGGTCTAGGCTGTCATTAGACTGTCTCAGGGCAAAGATACAATTCATCTGCCCAGAAACCACTTCTCTGAGCTCACAGCAGCTTGATGTGAGCTATGCACACAGTGCAATGCAGAAGTAGAAGAGCTTTATGGACAGGAGAGCACAGATAAGAAAATTATTTTATCCTGACTCAGGGTGAGGGTCCAATCTAGTCCCAGGAGAAAAATTAGGTGACTACAGCTACTCAGTGCCAGTGAGAAAACTGCTCATAGCAGTTACCTGCTTGTACCAAGGAAAGAAGAAAATTAAAGGTAGTAAATCCACCAAGTGATGGGGTTTCTCCCTTGTATCCATGCTCAAATGAGCCTTGACTCTTTCCCAGTGTCATGAAAAGTCCCAGAGTCCCACAGGTATTGAGAAGTGTGATCAAATCCCATACGTGCATGAAATGACCACACTTTCCAAGACGCACAAGGAAAATGATGGCAGGAAAAGCACCCTTCTCCAAGAGTCAGAAAAAAAGTCACAGATGCAGAGAGTGAATGTCTTCTTGTATGAGCATTCACAGTGGCGCATGGGAGTCTAGACGAGAAGCAACTTCAGAAAGAGAACCTTAAAGATACAGATTAGGGACACAAAAATATCTTGCAGTCTATCAGAAGCCCAAAGGGACCAAAGCATTATCTGGTAATAGGGTGAAAGGCAGCTTTCTCCTGATAAGAAACCAAAGGAAAAAGATGAGCTGCAATGACAACACACAGCCTTTCAAAAACAAAAACTACAGACTGGAATATCAACCAACCAAAAAGACTGAAACTTCAGAAAACACCTTTGTGAATGAGATGGGAGAGGTTAGTGTCCCAGTGGGAGACTGCTGGAAATTTTGTTACGAAAGCTGCCAGGCAGTAGAGCAAGACTTGGAAGAAATCCAGTCACAAAGAACAAGGATGGTTTGATAAAGACCCTGAAAAGTCTTGAAAAGAGCATGTGGCAAGGGTCACATGCTGCTAGGCTCACAAGATGATATTTGTGGGGTGACGGAGACAGAGCAGGAGATACTCCTAAAAGCATCTGACCAAGGGGAAGGCAAAGAGGGTGTCAGTCTCAAGGAGCTTGGACACGTGGGGGAAAAAGGAGTTTCTCCACATTTCAAGGCACCTCCTTGACATGGAAAGAGACTTTGGCTTTGAAAAACGCCAGTACACAACCTGCCACCCCCATGCTCATAGCCAAGGCCTGAGGTGCTGCAGGGAGTGCCTGTGAAGCTGCTCGGCCAGTGGCACCCCTAGCAGGATGGAGCACCTTGCTGTCACCCCCCCCAAAGGGACATCGTCAAAGAGAAAGATTGATGACAACTTTCTAGCCAATTCCCAAAGCCATCCTGGTGGTAATCAGAATAAGGCCCCAGGAAGGGTCCAGAGCCAGGTTTTTATAATGTCCTGTTCCTGACACATTATCAAAAACAGGATGGATAAATTCAGTCAAAGACTGTGTGAATTAGTTTTGTTCATTGGGTGGCTTGAATTGATTCCAGGGGAATGGCAGGTCTTTTGCCTGATTGTCCGCAGGAGGGATTGAGAAGAGTCAGAACAGGCTGGAATAATCACCTTTCCCAGTGCAGTGTGCAGGGCAGAGCCTGTCCATCTGGAGACACTCTTTACTGAGCAAACAGTAGCAGAGCATTCACATTAAATCAGAGGGACAAATCTTGGCAAGGTTGATCTGCTCCCTCTCTCTCTGAAGTTATGTGGGCACATTAAGACTTTCAGCGCTTAACTTGGGAACAGAACAGAGAACAAATATCCAGGGGCCACAAGGGTGTAGCCTTGGGATAGAACTGACCCAAATCTTCTTGTTATTTTTGTTGCCATTGTTTTTCTATTAGTTCCTATTACAGCATGTGAAGAGTCTGCTCTCGACCCAACGGCGAAACTGGCCTCTTTTGAAAACCCAGTCCCCCATGGCTGTGCTCTCAGGATTGGAAAGTTGTTGCATCAGTTAAAATTTGTCTTTTGAGTTTACAAGTTTGGAAAATTTTAGAGATGAAAAGAACCAGAGCTGTCAGGGTGCGGGAAGGAGAGAGGGGAAAGAGTTAAAAAGGTTACAAAAGTGTAGATATGAAACTAAGGAAAGTTAAATATCACAAATCACATTTGATAAAATGTAGAAAGCATTCTTGTTTAGTTTCTGATTTCATTTTCCATTTGAAATTGAATTGAACTACTGAATTGTTATTGCAGGAGGTAGGTCAGAGTGTGCAAAGGAACGTAGAAAGAAATACCTTCAGATTACAAATACTGGTGTCATCAGTCATTGGCCATAGTGAGGTCTTCTCACTGCCTAGTGTGCAAATTAATTCAGAGTAGATTTTGAACTTGAAAATCAGGGTGTGCTCTATTCTAAAATGACACACAGAAACATTAAAGAAATTAAGAAGACTAAAATGATGTGCAGACAGCTCCCTGTGGCCCGACCAATAGGAACATTCCACACAGAATTAGCTTAAAATTAGCCCTAGTTTTCATTCAGAGCTGGTACAGCTCAGAGTCATTAGCCACCATGCTCTGTGTCAGCTGCTGCAGGACCTGCTGAAACCTGGCTCTGGTATTTCAGCCTTCTGGCCTGCCAAGCTTCTTTCTACAGAACAGGGAAGTTTTGCAAGAAGTCTTTGCAAAATGTTGTAATAATGAAAACTTTAAAAATGCACAGCTGTTTTGCAAAACCCTTGTAACAAAGACTCCTTTGAGATCAGGTCCAAACAGGCTCTGTAGTTGATGTGCTACCATCAGTACTCTCAAGAGAGACATTATGCAGCCTGACTTTCCCTCCATGCCTCTCTCACCCCAGGGGTCCCCTGCCTGGAACTTGTTTCTTTCAGGCCGTGCTGCCTGCTCACATCCCCGCTTCAGTCCCTTTATTTGGGTGCCAGAAACTGCTTCCAGGGGTTAGGCACATTTGTCCTTTGGGTGACCTCCTCATAGGGCTATTTGTCCTGCCTTGCTGCTGCTGTGGCTTAAACAGGGCAAGCTGGGGCATCATTTTGGGTGAAATTCAGCTGCAGCTGAACTGAGTAATACTGAGGAAAAGAAGTCCATGAGACCTACAAACATCTGAGCAGCTACTGCATTGATTTAATCTCCCTCCACATGTAACAACATGTTTGCATCTGTGAGCACTGTACAACTGCTGCTCTTCCTGAAACCTACTTATTGGTGTTTGGCATCAAGCTAGACTCCTAGATCATGGTTACTGACAAGTGTTTAGGGGAATCCATTTTCCAAAGTGAGTAGTTTACTGGGATTTGAACAGCTGAATGGAGTTCATTGTTGCAAATTAGGTAGTGCCTGACTATGAAGTCTATTTAAGGTGCTTTTATTACCACAGGGAACATGGGGATTCAGTTTTTCAGTGTTACAAGTATTTTGCTGAAGTGATCATTGGAATAAATAAGTCCTAGATTCTCAAATGCTGGTGACTGTACATAAGCTATATTTCCAGTCAATTTTAATGACAAAAGAAAGCTGGTCAAGGCAGTACATGATGGCTTTAAGTCTCCTGGGGAAGCCGGGAGGAACTTCCCACCAGTTTGAGCAGGACCTGGCTCCTCACACCCTATGCTGCTATATCTCTTTGCTTTAGTCTCAAAGGTGTGTGAGGTGAGAATCACAAACTTGTCAGAAAGGAACAGATAGGGAGGAACAAGCCTGTCTCAGACATCCACAGGATAAAACTATTGTATTGCTCTTCTGTGGTTCTTCTTCTTCAGGGTCCTGAACACAAACAAGGTAAGAATGAAGTGTGGTTTTACCTAAAAAAACCCAAAAGCCTTGTCTGGCTTAGTATCCCATCTCTAAAAGTGGTCAGATGCACTCTTCAGGAGAGAGAACAGTGGAAGCATATACCATTTTCCTCTAAATGCCCTGCCAGACTCAGCATTCTACATCCCAGGGCCTCCTGGTGGCCCCCAGCCAGGAGACCAGAGGACATTGTTTTACTGAGCACCGTGGCTGACTTGAGGAGCTGTTGGACCAGGCTTTTGTGGGGGTACACACTCTGTGTAACACTGAGTCATCAGTGGTAACATTTCACTCATGGATCCTGTTTTTTTGTGGACAGAAGACTGGAAGAGGCTCAGCTTCATCTGATCCACCACACTGCAGCAGCAGTAAGGAGTATACGAGCCCCGACAGATGTTATTCTCACCTGCTCTTGAGGCAAGCAGAGGGGAGAGCCACAGCCTCCCTAAGCAGACTGTGTTTCATCACTCTCAAAGTTGGTAATTTGCTTTGTAACATGGAACTTGAATATTCTTTGCTGCAAATTAAGCTAAATTCCTGTTGACCTTTTCCTGACAGCTACAGGGGACTATTTTATTCACTGGTCTCTTTGTTGCAGTCTTTGCATTCTGGAAAATATATCACATCTCCCTTTGTCTCTTCTCCTCCAGAAAACAAACCCCATTCTTTCAACCTTTCTTTGTAGGTTATGTTTTTCAAAACCTCTTGTTACTGGCTTTTGGGTTCCCATAAGGGTGTCTGCTTATTAAAATAGAAGCTTAATTTTACAAAGGTTGCTACATTACTTGGCTCAGCAGAAAATAATAACAAAGACTACACTGCCACTAGGAAATCCAAGATAAGATCAGAATGGAGGGATAGGGTGGATCTCAAGAGATCATCCAGTCTGTTTCCTTGCACTAGGGCAAGTTCAAGTGAAAAAAAAAATCCCTTTAGATTTGTCAGGTCAATGATGACAACTTTCAGTGATGGCCCGTCTCCAGTTTCCTGGCAGTCTACCCCATGGATTTTACCATCCTTGTATGAATCTTCTGTATGTTGTTACAACTGTGAGGATTAAGCTTCTTAAAGAAGATTTTAAAATCACATATGACTATTGAGCTCCAAACCAGAAAATAGTCTGAGTAAATAGAGGTAAAAAAAAGGGATAGATTTACCAGCTGTGAAAATGAAGCCTTTTTTTTTCCCCCCTCTATTCCTGCAAGTGATTGTTCATTTCGTTTCCCTTTAAAGCATTCAACTAAAGTAAATGTATAAAATAGAGATGAGATAGATAGGCAATGTTTAAAGACCTGGCCTAGAAATTCGGATGCATAACTTGCACTTGGCATTTTTTTGGCAGTATTTCAGCTACAGAATAATTTTTCATGCTAAAGGTGGCAAAATGAGAGAGTTCCGTGGCAAAGGCGAAATGAATTCTCCCCATCCTTTGATTTTATTGGTTCTAGCCAGATCTCGCCCTAAATCAGGTAGAAAAAAATAAGCTCCTCTTCCTGTCGATTCCCTACCATAGATACATAGTCAAGACTGGCAGCTGTACTGAAGGTTTCCTTGGGTCTGGAGCTCATGGCAGGTTTCTGAAGGCTGCAGAGTCAGAAGATCTTTTGAAGGTTCCAACAGGAGATGGCTGAAAGTTTCATACAGGCTCAGAATGCTCCCTTGAAAATGTGATTTTATACCACTCTTCTCCTTTCAAGGAACAGCCCTTGAAGTTAGTATGTGCACAAGTTCACATAAGTTGGACCCTCCATCCCAAAGAGGGTCCTGTCTAAACCTCTTCTCCTTCCCCTGTATTTATGGCAGGGTCTCAGGCCAGCAAATGCCACCTGTCCCAAGGTGGTCAGGGTGGAAGAGTACAGGCATTGATGCTGGAAGGTCTCGTGCAAGCCCTGAAAGCAGCAGTGCAGACCATGCATGTGTGGTTGCTCTGGCTCTTGCTCAACTATTTTGTTGTTATCACTGCTCATAAACAGAAATGTTTCACTCCACAGGGTTTCCTTGCATGAATCCTGATGTCATCTCTCTCCCCTGCGTATAGGCAAAAAGTTTCTACCAGGACAATCAACATGGGAGCATGGAAAAAGAGGAGTGATGTGTTTTTGCTTTAACTAAATGGGTCTTTCAAAAGCTGAAGTTAATGAAGATCCACTTAACAGCTCTTCATATAGCTCTGATAAACAAAATGTTTCCAACTGGAATTTCAAAAGCTGAACATAATAATATGAACAGGGAATAAGAGCTTCCCCCTGTCAACTGGCTACTAACAAAAGAAAAATATGAGGAGCGAATACTTAAAAAAAAAGACCAACAGTGCTGTAATATAATTAAAACCATTAAAAATGCTGTACTCTGGTTTTGCTCCCTGAAGCACTATGTTATTTTTCTTTTTAAAGCTGTCACCACATTTTGATACCATAAGGAATAAACTAAATCAAGACAAACCTCCATTTCAAAGTTGGAGGATTTACTAGAAATAGTAACTTAAACTTCAGTAACTAGCAGATGACTTTCAATCAACTGCAGCCACCAACATCTCACTTTTAATTTGTTGACAGTAGGTATTCCTCAGGTACATAAGCAGGACTGAAATGAAGGAAAGACAAATGCAGAGACAAGGCCAAGAGAAAGCACCCACAGAAAACTCCAATTTTGGAAGCTCGAAAAGGGCCCCATTCAGCAAAATGCTGAACTAGAATGATTCCTATTATATGTGTAACTTAAGAATATGCAACATTGGGGGTTTTTTTCATTTGGCAGCCCTTCAGACAGAGGTAAGACAACCTTCCTGTCCCTTGCTATCATATTCCAAAGTTTTCCTGATGCTATGGAGATGATGTAATTCTGACACTTGAGCAGAGATTCCAGTTGCCAGCAAACTGCATGGGGCCACTCTTCTGCTAGAGACATAAAAGTGTGAAACAGGGGTTGTAGGACTGAGCCATCTCATGCATTTGCCTCTTCTGCTTTTCTTCTTGAGGAAAAATTCAGTCTACTGGCATTGGGAATGGGACTAGAGGGCAATGCACAAAGCAGGGAATGTTCATAAAAATTATTTCAAGGAATGTACATTTATAAAATTTTAAGCCATAAAAATAATAAAAAAAATAATAATAATACCACCTTTAATGAAATATAAAATGTACAAACTAAGTTCCTGGCTAGTCAAGCAAAACTGTCAGTTATCATTTTTGAACCTTGTGGAAAAACAGATTACTTAGGAAACTCAGTCAACCTCTACCCCATCAGCTTCTAAAAACTCAAAAAGCAAAACTAGAAAGATGAGTATGCACTAAGAGCAGACTTCTCACTGAACTTGTGGCTCTACAGAGTAACCCAGACAAGCAACACTGGACACCCCAGTTGTTATCTTCACAAGAGTGAACAGGACTGTTATTTGCACCACTCTGCAGGACCTTGGGGCATTGCAGAGCTGGGAACTGGAAACATCAGATCCTGCAGAAACTCTTTTTAACATCTGAAGATGCAAACTTCTCCTTTCTCATCCTATACCCTCAGGAAAATGAAGATACAAAGAAGTGTAAGAAATATGCTGTGAAAACTCTTTCAATGATAGGGGACATGGGACACAATACTGACATGACTGTATAGTCACGATATATTCAGTGCATTGTTAGGGGATAGAAGAATAGTTACAAAAATAATCTTTTCAGTGTGGTCAATTACCATAAATTGGCTACGTTTCAGTAAACTATGCTGCAGAATTGTGTTTTGCAGAGAAGCTTTATAATGTTGCTGGTAGTGTGCTAGAATAAAAAAACAGAAATGAATGTTGCTGTTCAGGTGGAATATAGCTCATGAAATGTTGTCTTCACAATTTCTTTACCTTATGAACCACAACCAAATTGTTTACCACAAGCTCTTGGTATACTGTGCCCTAATTTTAATCAGTTTGTTCCAGCAAATCATTGGTAGAAGAGAGACATTGTTGATCCAAGGGCTTCATACCGATTCCAAGCTGACAATATGAAGACAAGTTTCTAAGTAATACAAATGATCCCTGGCACCAGCCTAGGAGTCAAACACAAAATACTGTCTCAGCTGGAGATTTCCAAACCTGCCCACTGAATCCTCAGGGGGCACATTTGCTCTCTGTTATGTCATGTTGAACCTTTCAGCTGCATTCAAGTGCTTGCACATAAGATCTCCAGAAGGAAACATCTTCCTTTGCTTTTTTTGTTTCCTACCACCCTGTTTTCAGTGACATCTGGACCTTTCAGATGAGGAAAAGAATATTCCACCTTTAGGAGAAAATATCTTGTCTTGACATCACCAATTTTAACAGGAAAAGGCCTGGAAAAGGCACCCAACTGGACTTGAGAGCAAATCCTGAAAGTTGACTTTTCTGGCCTGGTGCTGGAGAGGAACTTTAGCCACTACTTCTTCCACAGGGATAAATCTCCAAACAGTGGTAGGAAAGGCAGGCCCAAGGATTTTTCTCAGGGGAATAAGGTACTAAAAAGAGTTCATGGTGACAGAGTCTAGCAGAGCACTTTGTGTCCCTTCTGACCACAGATGAAATGATGGGGCCAGATGTGTCTCATGGGCCACTGACTAGAAAAACTGGTTGTGAACCTTCCTTGGATCAACATGAAAGAAACCTAAGGTTACAGAGTACCAAAGCTGCCAATAGATGAGACCCTTTGATGTTTTTTATGAGCATAAAAATGGACAGAAACATTTTTAATTTTGCATTAGCATCTTCTGTTGTGTGGTTTTTTTTCCAGCTGACTCCGTGATTGTTGATATTAATTAAAGTGAATGATAGATTATTTTCTAAAGGCTATAATTTAAACCAGTAGTTGAATATAGACTAGAGTGTAACATTCTTCAGCTCAAACCACAAGGTATGCAAGCTGGGAATGAACTCTATTTCTTTCCTGTTGAAGGACAGATTAAATATTTTTATTAATTCTAATACTAGCAAAGAAAGTAAGATCCCCATTTTTCCTTCAATTTCTCTCTACACTTAATTGATGTATTCTACCAAGCTGTCAAGCTGCTTTTAAAACCCATTCTTTTTCATGGAAATATTATCCTTCTTTTATTAGTTTGAGTTGATAAATGAATCAAGAGCCTTTGAGGTATTGTGCACTGTCAACGGAATATATCTTTCAGATGCATCCACTGCAACAGAGCTGAAAAAATATATATCATGAAACACTTAATAAAAAAGATACACAGATTTGTCTTTTACAAGATCATGGGACTTGAGTATATCTCCAGGGAGGAGTTCCAACATGAGAAAGAAAATACATAGTTCAAAAGCCCATGTTTTCAATTTGTGGCCACATGGTTTAAATTATCCCTGTATTTATTAAGGGCGCTAAATGGGCAGCTTGACTTAGGGGAAAGGGTCATTCAAGTTGAGAATCGTCATGTTTAATCCCTCAGCTAGCTGCAGGTTAAATTTACTTTAAATGCTGAATATTCTTTACATAGTGTGTGTTAAGATACCACATGAGACACAGCTGGAGGGTTTTTGCCTTTTATTGTTGGCCTTATTTGAGTTTTGGGGATTTTTTTACTTTTGTATAGCTGCATTAAACAACAACAAAAAAAATCTATTGTAAACAACATTAGAAAATTGTTGAACACCTAATGTGGAAGCACAGCATTGTCATATATGCCACACTAAATCTATATATTGCCTCTTGTACTTGAGTTTTACACATATGTGAGCACAGTGTTTTGTGGTCACCTCATGATTTCCGTGGTTCTCAACATTGTACATTTTCATGTAGTTGGAAACCCAAAAAAAAGAATAGTGTAAGATGTCTTTTCTGCTTTGTGCTGAGGCCTTGAGATAGTAAGTTTTTTGCATATTGCATGTATTTACCTGTGAACTTGCTTGCTCAGCATTTCAGGAGGGAAAAAAAAGAAAATTAAGCAAAATCCAAATAGCAGAAATTAGAGTGAACAAAAGAGCATTTCCAAATGGACCAGCAATATGAAATTTAAAGATTTTAAAGATGAAAATAAGTAGCTAATGATTATCAAGGCAGTTTATCCTAACCTTAATATTCTTTTTTATTAGTGATTTGCCTACAGACACACTCTGGTGGGAATTGAACATTTCTTGTTCTGTCTCTTAACTGACCCAGATAATCACCTGGATTTTGTTCATGAGATGAGAATTGATAGTTGCAAACATCCAAAAGCCCCACTGTGTTTGATGCAGACCTGAGATTGTTGCTTTTGTCCTTCAGTTGGGCTGAAGCTGAAGGCTGTGGAAACTGGGATAGCCTGGGTGCTCACATCCAGCTTCAGTGTCTGAATGTCTTCAAGGAGAAAAAAAACCAAATCCCAACTACCAGAACACAGAGAATTTCTGACCAAAGTCATGTCTAAAGTCACTTTTAAATTCAAATAAATATTTGTGGGAAAACTGCTTTCCCTATTCTCCTAGCACTCATAATTTAATTATAGTAGCCGCCAGGCATTCTTAACTTTTGTGACCAGAAGATCACTCTGGGTCTCAGTGACCTTGGCTGTTTTAATAGGGTAATATTTTCACAAGGATGAAATGTTCTTGAATACATATCTCAAATGTACTGGTGTTTGCAGGCATTTCTCAGCAGATCTGACCTGAAGTGCAAACATAATTCTTTTGTTTCACCTAGAGGTTTATTGACAAACTCCAGAGATATCGTGTTCCTCTTCCATTTGCTGAATCTCACTCTCTGTGAGAAGACAAAGATGCTGGTATTCTTCCTTTGAGCCCTCCATCATCAGTGGGAGTCTGAGCCAAAGGTCTGAGCCCGGGAGCCTTTGAAAATCATCCAGTGGCCACACATCTAAACATGAAGAGAAACAAGAGGCAATGAAAATGAGCAAGAGAGAAAACGGATAAGAACTCAGTCCTTTGGGGTTTTTTCCAAGATTTTTCAGTGTAATGTTTCACATAAAATTGCTCCTAGAGCCCATTGCAAACATTTGTCAACAAAGCTCAATGAAAAAACCCAGGCAGGTGGGAATTAATATTGTAAATTGCCACTCTTTCACTAACACTTTAAGCAAAAGTTGTGAAATTAAGGAATAAAAGCATCAGCTCAAGAAAGATGTTGTAATCCAAATCTCTGCATTCTTTTGTTGGCGAACTGTCTTCTCTTCTACACTCATTCAATGCCACTTTTGCCCAGATCTTCTGAAAATGTCACAATCTGTTTTAACAAACTAAAAAATCTCATATATTAAGACCTTGAGCGAATAATCTATGTCTTGTTTTTCCATTTTCAATCATGCAAATGCAAATCTTTAGCTTTATCACAGAATCAGAGGAGCATAGGATGGTTTGGATTGAAAGGGACCTTAAAGACCATCCAGTTCCATCCCCTCTGCCATAAGCGAGGACACCCTTCAATGGACCAGGTTGCTCAGGGCCTTGAACACAGGGTGATGGGACATCCACCACTTACCCAGGCAACTAGTTTCAGTACCTCACCATCTTCACAGAGAAGAATTTCCTCCTATATCTAATTTAAACCTATTCTCTTTCAGTTTACAGCCATTCCCTAATACCAATCCCTGAGGAATGCCACTTGTCGCTGCTCTCTGCTTGGACGTCAAACCACAGACCACAATTCTTTAAGCCAACTCCTAATCACTGGGTGGTCCATCCATTAAATCTATGTCTCTCCAATTTAGAGACAAGGATACCATGCAGGACAGTGTCTATTTCTTTCTACAAGACCAGGTAGATGACATCAGTTTCTCAGATACTTTTGGCAGGAGATAAATGTTTGCCTCTTCAAACCAGGAGACCTGTCACTATGCTCAGAGCTTGACTTTAAATTCTTTGAGTCACATCTCATGAAGATTTCAGGATGCCTGAATTTTCTCCCAAGTTCCTAGGTAATTATGACCCCATATTTAATGTGCCACTTAAAAGCCAAAGTCATTAGTTTAACATACATGTTCTGTTACTAATTCAAGTATGTAGGTACCCCAAGTTCCATACAAACTTGTATGTAAGGTTAACTAGGTTATCTTGACTTCCCTGCCTAGAGATGAGGTCAAACTGGTCCCATGACAGTAGTGTAAAAGCACAGTCCTTCTGAGTAAAAAGAAAGCAACCACACCTACAAGGTTATGACTAATATTTTTAACAAGCGTCTTCTATTCAACTTATTTTCTCTTCAGATGGTTTGTGAAAGGTTGACAGCCATGCATCTCATACTACCTTGCTGGATTGCACCTTTTTTTATCAAAATAGGTAAGTATGCAAGGCGCCACAGTTCAGCATTTTGAGGGCTATACAGTTTGTTTCCTGAAATGGTCACGAGAGCAGGGGTTGAGCAGGTCTGTACTGAGCACAGACCCAGAGCAACCAAAAAAGATTGTTCGTCCAAGGGCTGAGGTCAGTTGGATGAGGTTCAACAAGGCCGAGTGCCGGCTCCTGCACTTGGGTCACAACAGCCCCTGCAGCCCTGCAGGCTGGGGGCAGAGTGGCTGCAAGCTGCCCTGCAGAAAACAGCCGGGGAGCGCAGGTCAGCAGCAGCTGAACATGAGCCAGCGTGTGCCCAGGTAGGCTGGAGGGCCAGTGGCATCCTGGCCTGTATTAGAAATAGTGTGGCCAGCAGGACCAGGGCAGGGATTGTCCCTCCATGCTCATCATTGGTGAGGCCATACCTTGAATCTTGGCCCAGTTCTGGGCTTCTCGATTCAGGAAGGACACTGAGGTGCTGGCTAGGGTGTGTCCAGAGAAGGGCATTCATTGGAGCTGTGGAACATTCTGGAATACATTTCCTATGAGGTGCTGCTGAGGGAGCTGGGGATGTTTAGCCTGGAGAAAAGGAGGCTTGGGGGACCTCTTTGCTCTCTAGAACTACTTGAAAGAAGGGTAAAGCCAGGTCAGGGTCGGTCTCTTCTCCCAGGTAAATAGTGATGGGACAAGAAGAAAAGGCCTCATATTGCACAAGTAAAGGTTTAGATTGGATTTTAGGAAAAAAATTCCCCTAAAGGGTTGTCAAACATTGGCACAGGCTCTTCAGAGAAGGGATAAAGTCACCATCTCTGGAGGTAGTGAATAGATGTGTAGAAAAGGCACTTGGGGACAAGGTATAGTGGTGGACTTAGTGGTATTACATTAATGGCCATACTTGATAATCCTAAAGGTCTTTTCTAACCAACCTAAATGATTCTTTGTTTCTATGGTTTATTTTTCAGCCAACAGCAACATTAGGGATGGAATTGCTGATTTTAGAAGACTCCAAGCAGAAGTGTGTTTGTTGTCTCATCCAATATTTTAGTTCTGTGTTTGATTACCTTCACTACAGAGAGAACATAGTAAAGTATGCTAGAGGGATATTACAGATTTAAGAAATCACAGTTAATGGCATTCTTCCTCAGCTATAATAGATCCTATTTTAAAACTAATTCTCCATTCAGTTTTTATCTTTCTGTAGGTTTCTGGAGGTTTAAAAAACAGAACCATCAGTCTAACCACTGACTTGGAATAATTTAGATTAAATTGCTGAAGGTCATGCAGCCCAACCTGCTCAAAACATATCCAGCTGGGTTAGGTTGCTCAGTACAGTCAGGCTTTGAACACCTCCAAGAACCGAGACATAAAAACCTCTTTAGACAACCTGTGCCAATATTTTATCAACTTTCTGAGGGAAAATTGTTCTGATATCCATCAGAACCTCGTTGGTTGCAATTTCTGTCTGCTGTCTATTATTCAATGGACAGCACCTGTGCACCTGTGTGAGCAGTATAAACCTGTCTTCTCTATCTCCTCCCATTAAGTAATGAGTAGCAGGACCAACAGCACATTTTACCCAGTTGGCTCGTGGATCTGCAGTATCAGGAAATAGCTCTTGCCACTCTTCAGAACCTTGTTGGATTGCCTGTGCCCTGCCATGTTGCCCATTCAGGTTGTTAAAGTCAACCATGAGAGCCAGGGGCTGCAGTCAACTCTTTCTCTCTGCAGTCAACTCTTTCTCTCTCTTCAACTTCTCACAGACCACTAAAGCAAACCCAAAAAAGTGTAGTGAGACTGAAATCACAGTTGATGGCCCTTATGAACAGTGACCAATTTTTTGAAATTTGAACATTTTAACCACAGCATTTTGGTGACCATTTATTGTTCTATAGTCTTTTTATTCATCTAGAAAATGACAGCAACTGTTTAGCAAAACTTCAGAAATCACTCATTCTCAGTTATGCTAGAAATTCATCATCACCATCACCATCATCTCTACAGGTAATAAATTTGCATGTCCATGGCACATCTCTCTTGGTTACAGCTACCAACATTCCTATCTCAGAACCCAGCATTTCAGATGGGTACAGAAAAAGCATTTATCCACCTTTCTCCCTTTTTTGTGTTGCCATTCATGATTTTATCATAGGTATCAACAGGCAAAAAAATATTTTGGCTTTTTACAAGCTTGAAAAAACAGCATATCTTTTTTAACTCTATTGGGATCAGGCCTTTTTACTGTTCTTTATATATTTTATATTTTTTTCATTCTTTCTTTGCTTTACTAGGGAATTTTTTTGCAGGTGGTCTTTTATATAACCCTTTTTGTTGTTGTTGTTGATGAAATCATGGGGTTTGGGAAAACTAGCATTATATTCTTGAATAATTCCTGATTTTTCTCAGTGCCTTTCCACTTAAAATGCATATGCTCAGTCAGTTATGCCAGCAAATGCTTTAAGCTTTGAAAAGCTGTCCCTAATAAAGTTCCAAATGGGCAGATTTTGGTCAATGACTTATTTCATTTGTATAAAATAAATCTAAATTGACTGCGATCTCTGGTACCTCAGCAACTGTGCTTTTTTGGGTTTGTAACTAACACTTTCTCATTCAGCAGACTTAAGTCCTCTATCAGGTTACCTTATATTGGATACAGAGATTCCTGTTTTGCAAAGAAAACATTATTATTTATAGAAACACAAAGGAAACTTGTTATTGGCTGTGGGACATCAGCACCAAACGGCTCTCTGGTTAAAATCATCCATTATAAGCTTCCTTCTTGCCTTTTTGACTGTTGTTATTTCCCACATACCATATAAATTATTAACTGATGCCTAAAGAATAGCCACTTTTATCCCCTAGAAATTTTTCCTGAGATATGAAAAACTATTATCTATAACCTATCTTTAGCTTTAAATAACTGTGAAAACTGAGCTTTCATGTTTAGGCAACCTTAAAGACATATCTAGAGGGTACCCAGAATTGGAGTAGAGAGATTGGCACATTAGTAGAGACCCTTGAATACTATCAAAAGCTTCCCTCCGTCTTCTGTTTTTCTCTTTCCTTTCTTCATCTGAACCCTTGGCTTTCTGGAGCAGAGGCAGGGAATGGTCAAAGGAATCAGGAATCAGGAATGAGAAAAGCTGACAGCACTAGCTGTCTCATCTTCCTTTTTATTTTTACCATCAAGTATAGGCACTGTTTTAAATTACACAAAAATAGCCTGTAAAACTCTCATCAATCTCATTTGTTCAAATGCAGCTTTTCCACATGAAACATTTACTGTGACACAAGTAAACAATGCCACATGTTTTGGGCACAATGGTGCTCTTTCATTATTAATTCAGCCCAAGGTACATTGGTTTGCAAGAAGTCTTACTCCCTCTTTTCTCTCTTAAAAAAATTACATGAGAAAGAAACCATGCAACCACCTTTTCATTAAAGAGTCAGAGACAAGAATATTCAGGGAGCAGTTGTTTGCAGGCTGCCCAGCCTGCAAAGGACTGGAAAGTGTCACATTTCAGCCTTCCTGCACTCATCCTTCCTTTCTATTTCTGCTCATAAAGACACCCAAACTGGCTCTAGACACTCCTGATCAAATGCTGCAAACAAGGTCACTTCATTAACTCACACAAACCACAAACTCTAACTTCACCCACCTCTAAGCAGACATCTGGTCATATTTCTTGCTAGCCCAAACCAACTTGCTGTTTGTACTCAGTCTTTTTTCTTTTTTTTTCTCCAGCCAGTGTAACATTTTGGTGTAAGAGAGGGGAGCATCCAACAGTTGTTCAAGAAAACCAATTTCCCACTTTCACACTTACTGAGTTATGCTAAAAAGTCATGGACAGGTTTTAACCATCTGTTCATTGTGCTGTGCCATTTAGATACACTTTATAATATTTTTTTATTTTCAAAATAGATTTCAGAGTAAAAAGAACTTCAAAAGCAGAGGCTGAATTTCAAACCCACAAACATTCGGGGTGTAAATTGGACTCTACCCAACAAAAAAAAAAAAAAAAAAGAAAAAAGCTTAAAAACACTGCCTGTTGCTACCAGCTCTCCTGATTCACCCAGCATTTCACAAATGTAAAGCTGGTATTCTAGTCCCAGCTTGGAATGAAGACGCTGAGCACAAACCTCAACTTTCATTCCTGCAGGAGAAGTTTCCTTCCCTCAAGTTTGCAGAGAAAAGTTTGAAAACATGACCTGACTGGGCTCAAGCAAGATGCTGGGAAGGGAGAAGGAGCTGACTCATGATTTTTGCTACCCGGGGATTGCAGTGCTGGG